>NC_066547.1:1654459-1861959 GCF_024679095.1 Eriocheir sinensis | reverse complement strand
TATTTCCTTCACATCACTCTCTCATCTTATATACTTTTTTTTTTCTCTCCTTCCTCCATACAATTTTCTTCCTTTCCCTCTCCTATCTCATTTACTTCTCTCTCTCTCTCTCTCTCTCTCTCCCTATATCTATATCTATATCTCTAGAATCTTGCTTTATCTGTCTATGTTTGTCTAGTACATGCGTCTGTTTGCCTCTGCGTTTGTCTGCCTGCCCATCTGTCTAGTCGTCTGTCTGGTCGTCTGTCTGTCTGGTCTCCCCTTCCCCCCCTTGGTGTGTGGGTGGGTTAAAGGAATAAAGGCAAAGTTAAACAATCCTCCTCCTCTAATAAACTTTAACAATCAGTCTCCTCTAATATTTATCGGCTCTTTAGCGCCCTTTGCTTGCCTTTGCCAGAAGTCACGCCACTCTCACGACCCAACCCACGCCTTTAATTTTTTACAGAGTTGCTTTTGTTTTATCTTTCCAGTAAGATGAAGAAGGTATTGGGGTTGAATTTGATCCCTCTATAGACGGTTAGGACAGAGGAAGAGGAGAGGGAGAGGAGAGGGAAAGGAATTGACAGAAGGAAAGAGAGAGAACCACATTACAGAAAGATACATTTATAAAAGACAGGAAAAATGACAGCTATCAGAAGCTCAGCACAGACAGAAAACACACAGAAAGGAAGACAAACTGAAAACCAGACACAAAGACAAAGACAGACGGGTATATATACTAACAGACACGTACACATACAGAGACAGAAAGACAGACGGACAGGCAGACTGGTAGAAAGATACAAACACAAGACATGCAGAAAAACAGATAGACAGACAGACATCCACACATCCACCCCTTACACACACATACACATCCCTCCCCTCACCTTTCTGCCCCCACACACATACACACCCTTTCCTTTGCCCGCTACCCCCTACACCCACCTCAAAATGACCGTCAATTTGGGAGGGCGGCAGACAATCCTTCCCTCCCGCACCCTTACCCCATGGCGCCAACAGCAACAACTTTTGACACATAACCACAAGACCCCCGTTGCGAGAGGACTGCCGAAGGGGGCCCACACCTCGCACAAATGTCAGGGCGGCCTCCACGGCACCACAAATTGTTCGCAATCACCCGTGCAATTAGCTACCTATAGAGATGTGTGTAACCGCGACCCGATGACCCCGCTTGCAAGGTTGCCATTAGTTCGAGTCGAGCGATCTGTCTGACCATTTAGGCGGGAGTTCGAAGGTCAGGCCACTTGGGAACGTCGGGAAAAATGGCATGAAAGAGTAAAGTTTGCCGATTAACTCTAATGACAAACTCTCTCTCTCTTATTCTTTCTCTCTCTCGCTTTCCCGCCCTTAGCTATCCCTCCCTCTCTATCGACCCACCCCCATCTGCCTCCCTGTCTGGTTGTATGAAGGAGGTAGAGGGAGTTAAAGGTAGAGGAGGAGGTGAAGGAGACTGCAAATGAGGAAGAGGAAGAGAACGATTAGGAAATGGAAGAAGAGAAAACAGATACAGAAAGAGGACCAAGAGGAGAAAGAGGAGCAGCAAGAGGAAAGATTATGTAGAAGAGAAAGAAGAAGAGTAGGAGACTGAGTAGAAGGAGCAGGAGGAGGAGAATGAGAGAAAGGAAAAGAGAAACGGGATAAAGAAGGAAATAAAAAAAAGAGGAGCCGGAATAAGATGAAACAGAAGGAAAAGAAAGAGAAAACAAAGAGAAACAAGGAGATGAATTATGAAGAGGAGGAGAAGGAAGCGGAAGAGGATGAACTTAAGATAAAAAGCAAAAAAAAAAAAAAAAAAAGACAGGCCACTCAACCGTCTCACCTGCAAGATTCACACATACACACACACACACACACACACACACACAAAAAAAAAAAAGTAGCAAAACAGATGAAAGTACAAGATGCATTTTTTGTTCCTCAGCATCCCAGCATCCGGGTTGTAGAGAGAACCCCTAATGACAGCGAACATTAATAACCGACATACACACACACGCTGACACAATCAACGGACCAATCAGTGCTACAACGTCCAAATTATAGACACTTCCACTAACATTTGATTGTGTGTCGCTAAAAAAAAGAATGATAAGGCAAATGAAGGTAATTATAGGAGAGAATGTCTGTCTATCTGTCTGTCTGTTTGTCTGTCTGATTTACCGTTTCGCTCATTCTCTTTTTTTTGTTTTTCCTCTCTCCTCTTTTCTCTCCCTCTATTCGTCTTTCTTCTCCCTTCCTCTTCTCCAGTTCTCCAGTTTCTTAGTTCCTCCTCCCTTCATTTTCGTTTTCTCCTCTCCTTCCTTCGTTCTTTCCTCTCCGTTCACGGCCTTTTCTCTCCCTTTATATAGTTTGTCTGTCTGTCTGTCTGTCTGTCTGTCTCTCTCTAGAAATACATATGAACTAACTTATATCTCTCTCCTCATTCTACCCGTGCATGGGAGCTATCTCTAAAATACTCCATCAGATAATAAAACTCATTGTCTTTCTTTATAATTTTCTCACAATGGAACCTAGCTTTATTTTCTCACATTCTCACAAATCAGCTAACTTATTTTCTCTTTTTCTCTTTTTTTTTTCTTTTTCCGTCTTTTTCTTTTAACATAACAAAAAGAGGAGAGCCCGAGCAAGCAAAAGATAGATAGATAGATAGATAAATAGATAGATAGATAGAGATAGATAGATAGATAGATAGATAGATAGGTAGATAGATAGAGAGAAAAGAAGAAAGATTAAAAAAACTGATCATTACTATTATTTTTACCTGTATATTTCCACAAGCTGCCTCCCCCCTCCCCCCCCTCCCGTCCCTCCCCCGTCACCCCCCCCCCCCCCCCCCCGTACAGGTAAATAGGTAATTATCTCATCGTTCAATTGTTAATGAAGGCAATTATTTGTATGTCTACCTGGACGACTGGCCACGTGACCTTTTGTTTCCCTTATGTGTGTGTGTGTGTGTGTATGTGTGTGTGTGTGTGTGTGTGTGTGTGTGTGTGTGTGTGTCTCTCTCTCTCTCTCTCTCTCTCTCTCTCTCTCTCTCTCTCAAACAAGAAAATAACTTTAAATACACCTACTTTAATATGCGAATCAGATCTAATTAGTATTCGAAGGGGGAGAGGAATTACATAACACTTCTAACGTCAACACTTTATGGCGAACGGATTGAAGGGATTTTTTTTAGGGGAATATATAGTTTAATTGGTTGTAAAGTCGGACCTAATAGTACACGGAGCCTCACATCCGGGATCCGGCCTCCCTAAAGAACGGCAGCTTTCTCCTCCGCCTTTTTTTCTTCCTTTTTATTTTTTATTTTTTTCTGACGTTTGATGAGAAAGAAAAGAGTCTGGTGATGATACAGCATTCTCTTTTTTCTATCTCTTTTTCTTATTTTTTCTTACTTTTTTCTATTTCTTTCTTTTTTTCTTCCTTTCTTCGTTCCTTCGTTCCTTCCTTTCTATCTTTATTTCTCTCTTCGCCTCTCTCTCTCTCTCTCTCTCTCTCTCTCTCTCTCTCTCTCTCTCTCTCTCTCTCTCTCTCTCTCTCTCTCTCTCATATTTGCAGTTCTGGTTTCCCTCGTTTCCTCCATTTTCTCTCCTCCGCGCCATATATTTCCTCTCCCGTCTTTCCTCCATTCGTAAATAACAGAGGGAAGGGACCACCTGTCAGAGGTCGTGAACCCCTTCTTCCCTTCCTCCTTTCCTCTCTTTCCTCCCTTCCTCCCTGCCTCCTGTCCTTCCCTCCATGTTAGTCCTTATTGTCTCCCTTTCTTTCCTTCATTCTTTCCTTTCCCCTCACCGTCGTCTTCTCTCCTTCCTTTCTCCTTTTTCTTCCTTTCCCTTGTCTTTATTTTCCCTCGTCCTTCTTTATTCCCACCTATTATTAATTTTTCTCTCTTTCCTCTTCTTCTCCTCCTTATACCTTGCCTTTTTTCCCTTCCATCTTATTTCCTCCTTCTTTTCCTTTTTTTCTTTCCTCTTCCGTCTCCTTCCCTATTTCTCCTGTTTCGTATTTTCTTCTTCTTCTTCTTCTTCGTTTCTTCCTTTTTACAAACCATTCTTCCCTTCGTTCTCCTCTCTTCTTCCTTTCTCATGCTGTTTTCTCTCCTCTCCCCTCACTACTCTCCCTCACCTCACCTTTTTCCTTCCCCCTTTCTCCCATTTTCCCATTCTCTTGCCCCCTCGTCCTCCTCACCACCTGCTACCCAAGACCTTTCCTCAACCCCACCCCCATTCTGCCTCCCCTTTACCCTTCATTATTGCCCACCAGACACAAGACATATACTCGTCACGCCCGGCACTGTTCAGGCCTACACACCCATGCTATGCCCACTCACTCCACCCCGGCCCTTGGCTTCCGCTTCTCACCCACACATATGCCCGTGACACGCCTTCCTACGACACTCAAGTCATTTCTTTTGCTTTTTTTTTTTTTTGTCTTTTGGGGATTTTTCTCTATTTTTTTTGTATTTTTTTAATCTTGTGTTTTAATTTGCTTCTTTTCGTTTGATTTCACTTATGTTGTTTTGATATTCTCTCTTCTGTGTTAAAAATTCAGTCAGTTGTGAGTGAATTTTTTTTTTTCAACTGCAGTAGTAATGTAATTTAATATAATTAATCTTCAGTCTGTATTGCGGTCTTATGATAATTGAAATCTAGCTGAATAAGTCGCTTTTATATTCACAAAATCGAGGTATGTTCACTACTCTCACAGCCTCCTCCTATTCTTCTTTCTTCTCCTCCTTCCAGTCATTATTTCATCTCCTTCATTTTCTTTCTTCAAAATACTTCCTTCGTGGCCTTCTATGGGAAAACCTACCTCCTCCTCCTCCTTGTCCTTCTCCTCCTCCACTGCCTTCTTCATATCCTAATAGTAAGTTCTCCGCCCTCCCTTCCATCACATCAGCGCCCACACACCCTCTATATTCCAGCCCCCAACTCATACTCTCCCCTGCCCTGCCCTCCTGTCGCCCCGGTGCCTTCACGCGTCATTGGCACCGTGAGGCTCCACTTTCCTGCCCATCACCGCCGCCACAGTGTCCTACAGGTCGCCACGCCACGCAAGTCTTCATCTCTCGCAGCTTCCTCTTTGTCCCTCATCTCCTTCTTATTCTTCTTCGAGTCTTATGTCGGCTTGTGGCTCTTCCCGTCTGTTTCTGTGTCATCTTCGGCGTTTCAGGTCATCTTCTTCTTCTTCTTCTTCTACTTCTTCTTCTTCTTCTTCACTCGTCTATCACCCCCCGTCACCCTCCTTTTCTTCGCCCACTATTTCATCCTCGCACGGTCACTCCCTCACAGACTGCCTCCTTTTGCCTCCTCCTCCTCCTCCTCCTCCTCCTTCCCCACCAACACCTCCCCTGACAAATACACTCCCTTGCCACAAGTGAAAAAGACTCGTTCAGTCGCCATATGTAAAATGGAAAGACCCGCTACGAAAGAATACACAAGAATAAATATTTTCACCAATAAGATTTTTTCACTATTCTTCGCAGACAAACAAATTGGACACCTTAATCATTACACAAACAAAAGAAAGCTCACTGTATCTTTAAAGGAAGAGTAGAAATGGTTAAAAATATACAATATCGTCTGCCAGTCTGGGTTTCTGTTCATTCACTGTATCTTCCCCTCCTTCTTCTCCTCCTTCATTCGCCTTCTTATCTTCCTTTCTTGACGATGCTTCCCCTTCGGCCTACTATTATGGGAAGTCCTACATCCGTTTTGTATTCCGTAACAGATACACTCAGATAAATTCCCCATGTATGAGCGCAGCAAGCCGCAGACACTGCCTTCCCTTCCTCCTCCTCCTCGGCATCATCATCATCATCATCACCATCATCAACTTCATCGTCACACTCATTCTCGCCACCATTCTCATTATCCTTCTCCTCTCTTTCTCCAGTGCCCTTAGAGGGAAAAATCTCACATAAACATCCCTCCCCTAACCTTAAAAAGCCACCATGTAACTAAACAACGGCTATAATTCGATCCTTGAGGTGCAGTTGTTTGGCCCTCCGTGGCGGTGGTCAGCGGTGGAGGGCCAGGCAGGGCGAGGCTGAGTGTTCGCTAAGTGTGTGTTATTGATGAGTTTCCAGCTGCGTCGCGGTGGCCGCCTCTCCAACACTTTATGTGCGAGGCTCCCTGAGGTGACGCAGAGGCCCTCGAGGGACAGGTGACCCTTGGACGGGTCACCAGCGTCTGCAGGGGTGCCTGAAGAGGCCGAGATGACCCCGCGTGACCCAAAACACGGCCAAGGCATAACTTTACACGGTTTTCTGACTCTGGAAACACACAAGAATATACGAGTTTTGTATTTTTTTTAAATTTATGAAGTTCCCTCGAAAAAAATGAGTTTCGATTTATGGTTTTCTTCGTAATTTTGAAACGTCAGACATGCTATGAAATATTACTTTGCTTCTATATGTTACTAGTGAGATTTATTTATTTAATTTTGGTTTTGGTTAGGTTAGGCTCGATTACGTTATGCTATCTATTCCTCTTCCTTACTTTTTCATTTGTATTTTTCACCCAAACCGCTAGAATCCTAAATGCCCGCCTCCTTTCCTTTCTTTCCCTATAGTTTTGTCCAACCCACGTATCCAAACCGCAAGAATCATATAAGTGTTCCTCTACCTCTCTTTCCTTCCCTTTATGTTCGTCACACCCACGTATCCACCAGGGCTGCCAAATCATCCAAATCTCCTCCTTCCCTTCCCGCTGTCTCGCCCCTTTTATTCCCAGCCAAGATCTTGTAGACGTGACTCGCGGCTCCTCAGTTTCCCTCAAGTTGTCGCCTTTTATCGCCCGCCGTCCCGTTTATCGCCAAGTGTTGAGCCGCCACTCCCAAAGCCTAGACCACAAGATTCCCACATTTTCACCCCAGAAACTTTATCTATGAGCGAGAGAGAGGGAGAAGGAGGGAGAGTGGTGTAAAGGGGAGGCGCCAGAGAGGGTGAGGGAGAGAGGACCCACATCCAAACAATCCCACACACACACAAACACAGACAGACAGGAAAAATACACACACAATTACACACCCTAATTTCAGTACATCAGAGGTAAGGGAATACTGTTTTGTCCCCAACGGCACACACACGCACACACACACACACACACACACACACACACACACACACACACACACACACATACACTTGTCCTGTGATTTCCCAGACCATGAAATTCCCCATCGGCTCAAAGGTGCCACAAATAACATGAGGGTCAGTGCCAGCCTCCTCCTCCTCCTCCTCCTCCTCCTCCTCCTCCTCCTCCTCCTCCTCTTCTCCCTCTAAAGCCTCAAGACCACCTGCTGGCCGCTCCCTCCTCCTCCTCCTCCTCCTCCTCCTCCTCCTCCTCCTCCTCCTCCCGTTTTTCCTCTCCATGGGACACAGGATAGAGAGAAAGAGGGAGAGAAAAGAAGGGAGACAAGAGGGGAGGAGGAGAGAGGGAGAAAAGAATGGAGGAAACTGTGACACTGATCCCTCCATTGCCTCCCCTGTGACCCCTTCCCTCCCTCCCTTTCCCTCTCTTCCCTTCCCCCCTTCTCTCCCCACTACTCTTGACCCTGCTCTCCTGCGTCTCCCCTGGGAATGTGGAACGGGGGAGAGGGGAGACAAGGGGAAGAGGGAGAGAGGAGGAAGAGGGGAGAGGGAGGAAGGGGTCAGACAAACCACTCACACACTTCGTTCTGTTTACCCACAAGCCCTTCAGCTCTCCTCTATCACCTCCTCCTCCTCCTCCTCTTCTTTCCCCTCAAAATGGAATACAATAGTCTCCCCTTTTCCTCCTCAGGTAAGCCCATTTCTTTCTCTTTAGGTATTAACAACATTAGTCACTCCAGGTATGTATAGGCAACTGATAAATAGTCTGATGCAATTACTTATTAACTATTACATACTTATCTATTTTTACAACAAGAGAGGCCGCTCAAGGGGGCAAAAAACAAAAGCAGTAACAAAAAAGATCGCTAAATGTGCTCAGGGAAAAGAAGAAGAAAAAAAGAGAACGAGAGGCCAAAAGAGGTCAATTTCGGGTGTCTTGATCTCTCCTTTTTTTTTTTTTTTTTTTTTTTTTACTTATGTCATGGTTGTGAATTCTCGGCCAAGTGATCAGTCAGAGAAATTAAATGAGATTGTGTGTCTTGAAGATGACGATGATTATAAAGAACCTGGCAATGAGAGTAGTATTAGTATTAGCAGTAGAAGTAGTAGTAATAGCAGCAGCACCACCAATAACAACAATAATGATAACAAAATAATAATAACGATAATAATACTCGTAATAACACCAAAACGGGGGGAAGAAGTCACTCAAGACCTTTCTCAGATTTTACGACTTCCTTCCTCTGGGGGTAGAACAGATAAAGGAAGAGCCCAATGTCCCAACCCTAAGCCAAGTAGCCGAAGTAGTAGTAGTAGTAGTAGTCGTAGTCGTAGTCGTAGTAGTAGAAATAGTCGTAGTCGTAGTCGTAGTCGTAGTCGTAGTAGTAGAAATAGTAGTAGTCGTAGTCGTAGTCGTAGTAGTAGTAGTAGTCGTAGTAGTAGTAGTAGAAATAGTAGTAGTAGTAATAGTAAGACAAAAATGCAGTTCCTTTCCTTTAGATGTAACCGCGTAGGGTGCATGAGGAGGGCCATTTAGGGTGAAGGGTCAGTGAAGGGGTGAAGGAAGAGAGACGAGAGGTGAGGAGGAGGAGGAGGAGGAGGAGGAGGAGGGGGAGGGACTAGTGTAAAATATGAAGTGAAGGGAACAAGTGAAAGGAAAGGAAAATGAGGAAAACTAATTGAGAACAGATACACAAGGGAATAATAATAATAATAATAATAATAATAATAATAATAATAATAATAATAATAATAATAATAATGAGTAATAATATTGTGAAGATGAAAACAAACAAACAAAACAAGAACCAGAAGAACAACATTAAGAAAAAGAAAAGGAAAGCAAAATATGAACAGAAATAACAAGAGGAAGCGAAATAAAAAATAAAACAATATACTACAAGAAGAAATTGAAGAATGGTAAAAGAAAAAGCACAAAACAAGAAAACAAACAAAGAACAAAACGAGGAAAAGAAGGTCATGGAAATATAAGAAGAAAATGAAAAAAAAAACAGAAATAACAAGAGGAAAAAAAAGAAAAAAAGAAAAATGTTACAACTAAAAGACGAAAACAGGAATAGGAACAAGAACAAGAAGAACACTCATAAAAACAAGAACAACAGTAAGAGCCAGAACAAGATAAAGAAGAATAAGAAAGAAAATCACACAATAGGAACCCCAAAATACTACAAGAAGAAAAAAGAAAAATATTAGAGAAGGAAAGCTCACCAAAGGCACCCAAAGAAGAAGACCAGAGGGGGCAGAAGCCGCAGGAGGGCACGAGGGGACGCCGGGCGAGGTGAGGAGCGTCCAGCGGGGGTGAGTGTGATGGAGTGACGGAGGGGAAGGTCAAGGCTGGAGGCTGGGGTGAGGGGAAGAGGGAGGCGAAAGGAGGAGGAGGTAGGGAGGGGAAGGAGGAGAAGGGGGAGAGGCGGGAGGCTTGGAGTAGAGGGAAATGAGAAGAGGAATAGGCTGGGGATGAAGGGAGGAGGGAATGACGAGAGAGGGGAATGAAGTGGAGGGGGTGAGGGGAGGAGGGGGTGAGTAGAGAGATGTGAGGAGAGAGAGAAAAGGAGAGAGGTGTGAAGGGGAGTGGAGAGGAAGGGACGAGGGGAGAAGGGGGCGAGGAAAGAAGGAAGGAGGTGAGGGGGAAGGGGAGAGAGGAGGAGGGGGTAAGTAGAGAGATGTGAGAAGAGAGGTGAGGGGTAAGGGGGAGGTGAGGGGAAGGGGGCATGAGGGGAGAGGGGAGAGAGTCTGGGTTGTGGTCACTGGTAACCTGACGTCATAACGGACACTCTGAGGCCCTAAGTGTTTTGCCTTGACCCTTACGACGAGGAGGAGGAGGAGGAGGAGGAGGAGGGAGAGAGGGGAAAAGGCACAGAACTAGGGAAAATAAGTAGGCAGGAAGTCAAAACGTTGGGGAATGATGGGAAAATATAGGAAACACACACACACACACACACACACACACACACACACACACACACACACACACACACACACACACACACACACAAACACTCCCCCCCCCCTTCCCTCCCCCCACACCCACACACTCATAAACACTTTACTTTTTGTTTGAATGAGCTATAACACTGAAGTACTAAATATGGATAAGTCTTTTCAAATGTCCCTCTCAGCTATTGTCATTATATCCTATATGAACTTCTAACAAGGGACTAAAGAAGAAACAAATTTAAACACCCATAATCTGAACTCCACTAATTCCCTAACTTCTGCGGCCAATATATATACTGTAAACAAGTAACTGAAACGAAAACAAGCTGAAATACAAAACATTCTTCTGTATTCTGATTCCCTAACTTCAAAGGTCGTAATTTTCCTCTGTAAGGGGCTTTAACCTCCCCCCAAACAAGTATACCTTTAAGCAGGAACAAAAGAGACCATGGAAACTGAAAAATCATTAGTAATACTCTTGATTTATACCTTCTGTGGGGCTCGGGTCTTAAAACAACGATACGGGTGCTAATACATAGGTGCGCTACCCTGCCGTGCCAATCCAGTCTCCGCAACACATTAGCAATACTGATTTATTACTACCGTGAGGCGTAAGGTCTTAACACAACAATAAATACACGGGAACACTACACAGGCGTCTCATTCACGTCTTCGCAACACTCCCTCAGGGCCTGTATGTTTGGCTTGGTTCCCCCTTCGTCTCGTCTGTCTCCCAGCGTTGCCAGAACAAAGTAAAACCCCTCCTCCAGCTCACTTTTCTCCTACTCCTTTTTCTTCTACTCCTTTTTCTTCTCCTCCTCCTTTTTCTTCTTCTTCTCCTCTTCTCTTTTTCCTTCTTCTTCTTCTTCTTCTGTTTCTTCTCCTTCTTCTTAATCTTATTTTTATTCTTCTCCTTCTATTACTACTACTTCTTCCTCTTCGTTCCCTCGGTCATCTTTTCTTTCCTACTTTTCCTCCTTCTCCTTCCCATTCTCCTCCTCCTACTCCACCTCCTCCTCGCCCCTTGCAGAAGAATAACCACCCCACGTCGAGGCCACCAGGACCGTCTGAGGCTCCGGGTGGTAAGGAGGGAATAACGCGCCTCTAATTTACGATGATCTGCCGGTAATGAATCTGCTCGTAAGTGTGGAAATTAGTCAGAAGGGAAGCCACGGGGAGAACGTAAAACTCCCTCGGCCTCCCCTCGCTTCGGAAACAGCGGCAGTGATTTACGGGTCCTTAGCAAACAAGAGTGTATCAGTGTAGCGCCATCAGCTGTCTCGTCCCTCAACTGAAACTGAATCTACGGTCATTGGCGAAGTCTTAAAAGGAGGAAGGAGGGCGAGGAGGAGGAGGGGGATGGTTTTGGGGGTTAGGTTGTCAGTGTACGTCATCCTTTCGAATAGTTTCTGGTGCATCTCCCTCGTAAATCTTATAAGCTAACTAACTAGCTGTCTGTCTCTCTGGTGTTCGAATTCTTTCTGTCTAATCTGCCTATTTCTTTTCTTTTTCTTCTTTGGATATGTCTAGTTGTGGCGCCGTGTCTTACTGCCACATTCTACGCTATATTGTTAACTAACTAACTAACTAACTAACTGGCCTTCAAATTCTCTCTTTTCTCTCTGTCTGACTCTTTTACGACTCTCAGATGTTCTTTTGTTTCTTTGGATACGTCTTATAGTGGCGTCGAGTCTCCCTACTTCAAACTGCTCCATATTATTACTGCTAACTACCTTCCTCCCTCACTGGCGTTCAGGTTCTCTCTTCTCTCTTGTATGTCTATTCTTCGGCTCTCAGTTGTTCTTTTTATATACGTCTTGTTGTGGTACCGTATTCGCCTACTCCAGTCTGCTCCATATAATTACTGCATTGTGTCCTATTCACATGCATTCATTTTTCCCGCGACCTTTTTCCCATAGATATTGTTCGCTAGTTCTTTCCTCTGGTAGGCCTCCATTTGCGTCTCGTGCCGCCCCCCGCCCTTGGCCTTCTGAAGAGTCCCCGAGCGTCCTTGTTCTTGTTCTTGTTCATCCCGCAGGACTCGTTGCAGGGGTGAGGATTCCCGCGGCCGCCCTTCAGTCACTGTCTTTTCCAGCCGCCGTTTAGTTAGCTCCGGCATCCCGCTTCTCCTTTTGTTTCGCTTAGAGATTTGGGAACGGATTCTCAAACGTTTCGAGGCTGTTGATGAGGCTTTCGTAGAGGTTATTGGGTTGGGTAGTTTTATGGGTCCAGGTATAGTTTTTTAAGACTTCTGTACCATGAATGTGAAAAAACTTCCAGCAACCCGAGTAATATCCTTTATGGGTTTTAGATATACTTGTTGTGGGATCCGAATGCGCTTGAGAATACGGCTTTTATATTCAGAAACGTATCCAGAACATTATGCGTGAAAAGGAGTAGTAGGAAGCTTAAATCTCTGCATGCATCTCATTCACAGCTTCCATGAACGAGATGAACAAAGATTTCTCCCATGCAAATAAAGGCAAATTTTTATCTAACGCTTTACACTGAGAATATCAACGTCTGGTTATTGTTTTGCGCATCCTTTTCATCTCTAGTCTCTGTCTACCTCGTGTGTGAAGGCAAGCAAAATATATATAGAGGACGTGATTCTTCTACTATATAAATAAAGACAAAATAAGGACAAGTTTTATCTAACACTTTACGCTGGGAATATCAAGTTCTGGTTATTGTTTTACGCGTCCTTTTCATCTCGTCTCTCTATTTAGCATCTTGGTGCGACGGCAAGCAAATCAGAAAGTGCTTTTATAAGTGAGCTGCACATTCAGGCAACTTTTATCTAACTCTTTATGCTGGGAATGTCAACGCAGGCATTGTTTTACGCATCCTTTTCATTTCTACCATTCAGTCCAGCATCTCTGTGTGTGAGGGAAAGCAAATGAAATGAAGAGGAAGTGGGAGAGAAAAACGGAAGTGGGGGCGGCAGGAAGGAGGGTATGGAGGGCGCCCCGAGGGAAGGCCTTTCAAGAGGAACAGGTGTGGCGGGGACGCTGACGGCGCTCCCTTTTGTTTTACCGTTCACACGCGTCTTTGTGGCTCGAGGACTCCATGTCGCTCCACAATTTTCGGATGACAAAGTTCATTATGCTGGATGAATGAGAAGTACTGAGGAGGACTTTTCCGTTGACCTCCGACTGTGGGCTGGCCAGAGTGCGGCGGCTCTCACGACCACCGCCAATGCCGCCACTCTCGCCGCCGACGCCGTTGCTGCTACCCTACCTACCCTAGGAACAATACTCTTCTGAGGCGACGTGTAGGCACTCTGGAGACGCCTGTTGTTTTCTTCCCTTCTTTTCCCCTCCTTCTCTTTCTTTCTCTGCGTCTTTTCTTTGATTATTAGTTTTATATTCTGCATTCGGTAAAACGGAACAACGCTTTTCTTGAGGCGACGTGTAGGTACTCTGGAGACGCTTGTTATTTTCTTCCCTTCTTTTGCCTTCTTTCTTTCTTCCTCTGCGTCCTCTCGATTTTCTTGAGGCGCCGTGTAGGTACCCTGGAGACGTCTGTTTTCTTCCCTTCTCGGTCTCTTTCTCGTCCTGCCTTCCTCTCTTTTGATATTAGCTTTATTCTCTGTTTTCTGCATTCGTTGGCAGAGGAACAATGCTTTTCTTGAGGCGACATGTAAGAAAAGGAAAAGAATGAAAAGAGAAAGGATAGGAAGAGAGCGGAATGGAAGGGACAGTTATACAAGAAAGGGAAAGATACACTTGAACAGGAGCGAGACGGACCTAAAATGCCCCTAGAAGAAAGAATAAGGAACGGGAAAGAGGGCACTCGAAGCACACCTTGACCCTGACTGGTGAACGGTTGTCTTAGAGTCTTGGGAATATTTTAGTGCAGCCAGAATGATGTTAGTCCTTAGTAATGGTGGAAAAAAGGGTGCTTGTAATACTTTGGAGACGTATGTTGTGTTCTTCCCCTCTTTTCCCCCTCTCTCTTACTCTCTATCTCTTTCTACTTCATTTCTTTGGTTATTATTTTTTCCTCTATTTTCAGTTTTCTGTAGCACTCGCGTCATTTCTTCTTTGCTCTCCACTTTTTTTTACAACAAAGGAGACAGCTCAAGGGCACAAAAAAGTAAACAATCATAATAAAAAAAATCCCGCTATTCGCTGCTCACAAAAAAGAATCTAAAGAGGTGGCCGAAACTCAACTACTCATGCTTTTGATAAGGTCAAGGTACCCATAAATCAACCTTTTAATTCATTTTCCTTTATTTGTTTGTTTTAGTTGAGTTCTCGATGCTTCCCAGATTGTGTGCTTCCATTCGGTTATCAGCTTTCCCTTTATTTTATTAGACGAAGCACACTTGTTCACCACTCCTCATTTCTCTAACTCCCACTTCTTTCACGGTTTCGTATTTTCTGATTTCATTTACTGATCCGTTTCTCAGATCCGAGACGATTTTACAAACACCTTTTTCCTCTCCCTCCTCTTTTTCTTCCTCCCGCTTCTTTTCTCCCCGTTTCGCTAGGTCGTCTAATATATTTCCTGCTTTCTTTAGCCTTGCCGTTACTGCTTCTCACCTCCTCCCTCCTCAACAGCTTCACCCTTTCAGACAAGCAACATAAATCCACTTTTTTTCGCGTTCTCAACTTTGGCTCAAATCTTCCCTAAAAGCCGCCAGACTTACATCATCCCTTGCCGGCGCGGGTCTCAATATTCCACGCCTTCCACTCCTCCCTGGCTATAGGAACCTCCAGAGCTATTTACATCACAAATCACACCTCCTCGCCCCAGCAGACGCCCCACACGTATAGATCAGCACCTGAGCTCCTCCATGTCGGGGCCCTGACGCATAACTCGCACGACAACCATGGTGGATAGGGGGAGGCTGCCGGGAGTCGCTCGTTCTTTCCTCTTCACCTTGGAAACTCGCCTTACGGGTTTGTGATGTCCCTGATTGTATGTCTTAAAAGTTCAATGCCCCTTATTTCTATGCATTCAAATATCATTTCTTATTTCCCTCTTTCTCTTTCCTGTATCCCTTAGCCAAGTATTTCCATGTATCCGAGTTCTTTTAAAAATTCCCTTTCTTCTAAACATATAATTTCCTCCTTTACTCTTTCTCCTGCATCCCTTTCATGTATCCAAGCTTCTCTTTCACTTTCTTCCCTTCTAGACGTCCTATTTTCCTTTTTTCAGTCTCTCTAATGCATTCTTTCATCCCTTCGTCCCCCATGTCCACGTATCCAAGCTTCTCTTTAAATTCCCTCCCTTCTAGACGTACTGTTCACTCTCCCTCTCCCTCAGTCTCGGTCCTGCATCCCTTCGTCCCTTCCTCCTTCCTTCCCTTTCTCCGCTCCCTCCTTCCTTCCGTCCCTCCGTCAGTCAGAGGTGGGTCAGTCGTCGCGTGTAATTCACCAACCGGTTCTGGAGGGCCTGGGCGAGGAAGGGGCCAAGAGGGGAGGCTTGCAGACGCGTTCACGCTCGTCAGACGGACTTCGAGTGTTGTTTATTTACGTGTCTGCCGTGTTTTTGTGGAGTTACCCCCCCGCTGCCTGCCTGCCCGACCTGCCTGCTCTGCCCCCCTTCCCCCTACATCCCAACTCGACCCCCCCCCCCCCCCTTCAGACACCGTTCGTTCATCCATTTCGGCGAGGTGGTGGTGCGCTGCGATCTCTATTTCTCTCTCTTCTCTTCTTTTCTCTTCTCTTCTCTTTTCTTCTTTTATCCTCTTTTCTCTCCTCTTCTATTCTCTCGTATTATTTTTTCCTCTTATCCATTTCTTTTCCTTTCTTCTGATCTTTTATTTTTCCTCTTTTTGTAGTTTTCTTTCAGGTTGTACTTTATTTTCTCTTCTACTTTTTCCTTTTTCTCCTCTTCTTCCGGATCGCTTATTTTTCCTCATTTCCTTCCCTCTCCCTCTCCCTCTCCCTCTCTCTCTCTCTCTCTCTCTCTCTCTCTCTCTCTCTCTCTCTCGGTTGCCCCCTCCCTGGCCTCTCGTATCTTTGGTTTTCTTTATATTAATCTCGCAGCCCTCCCGCCGCTCTCTCCTCTTTCGACCTGGGTTTCTTTTTCTCTATGCGTTTCCCCTTCGTTCCGTCCGTCTGTCTCTCTGTCTGTCTGTCTGTCTGTTTGTTCGTCGGTCTGTCTGTCTGCACTTCTGTCCCATTGACCCACTGTGCACTCCCTACCTTCCTCTCCTTTCCTTTCCTTGTATGTGTGTATGTATGTATGTATGTATGTAGGTCACTGTATTGGCTGTTTATCTACCTACTTACCTAACTATCTATCTATCACTCTTTGTGTGTTTGCTTGTCTATCTCCCTGTGTGCTTGTGTGTTTGTATTTATGTGTATGTGTGTGTGTGTGTGTGTGTGTGTGTGTGTGTGTGTGTGTGTGTGTGTGTGTGTGTGTGTGTGTGTGTGTGTGTGTGTGTGTGTGTGTTCGTGTGTTGGTGTTTTGCATGCTTGTTTGTTTGCTGTTTGGTGTGTGAATTTATTTTGCTTTTTTGCCTTTTGCTTCTTGTCTTCCTTTTTCTTTTCCTCCTTTCCCTTCATTTCTTTTTTTCGTTTTTCTCTCTCCTTCTGTGTTTTTTTTTCCATCCTTCTCTCTTTTCCTATTTTCTTCCTTCTCTCATTGTCTCTCCTTCTTCATTTCCTTTTCTTCTTTCTATTTTTATCCATTCATTCCATCCTTCTTATTTTTCTTCTTATTTTCTTCCTTCCTTTTTACTTCTTTCTTTTTCCCTTCGTTTTTATCTCTTTCTTACAGGCTTTCTTTCACAACTTTTTACCCTCCTTCATTCATTCTCTATTCCTTCTTGCTCTCCTTCCTGTCTGCCTTTCCTCTCACACTTCTAAATATAACAACAAAAAACTATCTGGGCCACCGCCATCCATTTGTTTATTTTCATTCTTTCCTCGAATTCTCAACCACTTTGAATCATCATTTTTTGCTTGACTTCCGGATGGGTCCTGAACTTAAATCTTCTTCCTCCTTCCCTTTTAACTTCTTTTGCCTTCATCCTTTCTTCTTCTCTTCCTCCTCCTCTTGTCTGCCTTGATAATCAGACACTCTCATCTAAAGGTCTCGTGTGACTGCGTTTTCTTTGTTGTTTTATTCTGTTTTTACTTCTTGGGTATTCGTAGGTTTAAAGTGTGGTTATTCGTCTTCGTTTTAAGGATTGGAAGGAGAAATAAAATGAGTGACGAGTATTAGAGTTTATGAGATTGCTGTTCATTCGCTTCCACTCTGTTTAAAAGGCACAAGAGGGAGAAAAGGATAAAGTAGAAAGATTGAAAGAGGAAATGATGTACGTCTAGAAGGGAAGGAATCTATAGAGAAGTTCGGATACGTAAAAATAAGGGACGGAGGGTTGCTAGGGAACGTAAAAGAGGAAATGGTACGTCTCTAAGTGCTAATATAATATGTAACCGTGCTATACATACGAACGAGAGACCATCCATCAATCCATCCATCTCTTCCTCTCTCTCGCTTTCCGCCGTCTCCTTTTCCTATACAGTCAAAGGCAACCAACCACACACGCACGCTGCATTAGGGCGCCTTCCTCGGGTTTTATTCGTCTATAACTCTCACTTTATAGCGTTTGTTTCCTATTGAGTCGCTTCCTCCGCTGCTTTCACGCGATGTTGTTAAGTTACCGCAGATTCTCATTTTATGTCGCCCTTTTCCATGCTATCAATAGTGCCTCGAACCCCCCTACTTCCGCTGCCCTCTCTCCGTCTCTCTTCTTCCTCCTCCTCCTCGTCTCCCATCTCTCCTCTCCCTCTCTCTCAACCCTCTTCTGACTGTCCTTCCTGTTTCCACTTTTTCATGCCCTGTGAGCCGTCCACCCATAAAAACTGCCCTCTGCCCGCCTCTCCACTTACCCCACGCTGCCAGAACCCACCTCCGGACCTTTCCTTCCCTTCCCTTCCCGACGCCGCCGCCAGCCAGCCAGCCAGCCACCCCCCGCGGACCCACCAGCCAGCCACGCGGTGAGAGGTGCAAACAGTGCCACGGGGAGATGACTGAGTGATCCGCCAGCTTCCATCTCTCGTGTGACTCGTGATAAAACTGCTTTGAGATACACGAAAGGGCCAACTATGGGACTTTCTTTGCCTCCCCGTCTCTCATCTCTCCCTCGCCCTCCTTCTCCTTCCTTCCTTCCTCCCTCTCCGCCCTCTGCCTCCTCCAGTGCCTCACTTCCTTTGGTAGGTGTCAAGTGTCGCGTTTCAGGCTTCCACAGTATTAAAACCATTTGTATCACTTTCTCCCTCTCCGCCCAGCGCTGGTTGGCTTTGGGAGTTCAACGTTTCTTCTTTTATATTATATCTGTCTCTCTCTCTCTCTCTCTCAATCTTTCTAGCTTTCTCTTTCTCAAGCTATCTTTCTTTTTCTCTCTCTCTTTGTCTGTTTGTCTGTCAGGTTCAAAAGTAAATCAATGATGGTGTGATGAATGAATATCCTCTTCCTCCTCTTCCTCTTCTTCCTCTTCCCCTCTTCCCCTCGCCCACAACCTCCCCTCGTCTGACCCCTCACTCCTTACCCCTCCTCCCAACGCAACCTTCTGGGAAACCTGAGGGAAAGGAAGGGAAGAGGAGGGAAGAAGGGAAGGAAGGAAGGAAAGGAGGAGAGAAGGAGGGAGAATAGGGAGGGTATATAAGACGTCACCACCACTCCCTTTTCTCCCCTACTTCCTCTCCCTCTCTCTCCTATTCCTCCCTTTCCTTCCTTTCTCCCTTCCCTTCCCAGCCTACCCATACCCTCCCGACCTGCACCCTACCCAAGTCCCTTCCCTCCCTTGGTTTTGGATACGTGCAGACCGGCCAGTCACCCTTCCCCACCCTTCCCCCACCCTTCCTTCACCCTTTTCCTCTCCCTTCCACCCTAGAATCAAGTCCCTATAGATAATTTCCGTCCCCATAGAGGCCGTAGGAAAATGTAACCAGCATTTCCCTCGCCGACAGACATGGAGATGGAAATTAGCATGAAAGGAAGGCGAGAAGGGTGGACGAGGCGAAGGGCGATGACGTGGGTGGGATAACGTTATGAGTGAGTGCGAGACGGTTTATAAAAAAGGAAAGGAAAAAGGAAAGTGTGAAGATATTAAAATACACGAGCACTGGACGGTAAAGGATAACAAATAGAGGGTGAAAAAGGATGAATAGGATTAAAAACGATAAAAAAGATAAAGAAATGGTATACTGATTTAATATGTAAGGGAAATTTGGGGTAGCGAAGATTAAAAATGAGAGAAAAAGATGAAGAACTGGTATACTGAAACGGTATGTAAGGTAAATTTGGGATAGCGAAGATTAAAAGGATAAAAAAGATGAAGAAATGGTATACTGATTTAATATGTAAGGGAAATTTGTGATAGCGAAGTGAGAAGGCGAAAAGATGGGAAATGAACGATGGAAATAAATAAAGGACGTTGGGGATTTAGTGAAAGATGATGGAAATAGGTGGAAGACGATGGAAATAGGTGAAAGATAATGAAAATGAGAAGAAAAAGATGGAAATAGGAAAGAAAACTGAAAGATGATAAAAATGAAAAGAAAAAGATGGAAATGGGAAAGAAAACTAAGGAAATGGAGTGATATCGATGGAAATGGGACACGAATATAAAAAAAAAAAGTATTAGACAAGCCTCACTATAAAAAAAAAATATATACCACAAAAAATAACTGGAATATAGCACAACAAACTAAACCACATACACAAAATAATAAACCATCAATTAAAACTTTGGAAGAAGGGAGAGAATGAACCTAGAAAGAGAGGGAAGAAGGAAGAGAGGGAGTCTCCTCCCTCCCATACAAGGAGAAGGGAATCATCTCCTACTCTATATACAGTCTGGAGGAATAGTCTATACCTCCCTATGCAGTCAGATAGAAGGAATATTCACCCTCCTATACAGTCTGGAGGAATAGTCTATCACTCTCCTATACAGTCTGGAGGAATAGTCTATCACCCTCCTATACAGTCAGAAGGAATAGTCTATCACCCTCCCTCAGAGCGAAAACGAAGAAAGGAAGGAGAGAAGGAAGGAAAGAAGGAAGGAAGGAAGGAAGGAAGGAGGAAGGGGAGAGAGAGAGGAGAGAAAGGGTACTACGCATATATAAGAGTGGACGAAAAGAAGTTATGAATAATAATAATATGAAAAACAGGAATCCATAAAGGAAAGGGAAGGGGCAGTGGTGAAACGCATATACCCTCGTGAATGTATCCGTACCCCCTCCTCCTCCTCCTTCCCCTTCCTCTTCCTCCTCCTCCTCCTCTTCCGTACCTCGCCTCAACTCTTACTATATTATATCATCTTCCCTGAGTGTTTATTTGGGACAGCGAGAGGCAGAGGGCTGAGAGAGAGGAAGGGAGAGCAGGGGACGAGGAGGAGACAAAAGATGGAAAAAGAAGAGGAGGAGGAGGAAGAGGAGGAGGGTGAGGGGGGGAAGAGTGAGTGTGTGGAGGGAGGAGAAGAGAAGAGGGTGCAGAGAAGAATTGTGGGGATGTGAGTGAGAGGGATGAAGGGAAGGGAAGGGTAGGGAACGAAAGGGAAGGGAAGGGTAGGGAACGAAAGGGAAGGGAAGGGAAGGGAAGGGAACAAAATGGATTATAAGGGAAAGAAAATAAAGGGAGAGTAAGAAATGAGAAGGGAAAGGAAGTGTAGGAAAGGGAAGGGAAGGAAAGGAAAGGGAAGGGAAGGAAAGGGAAGGGAAGGAACAAAGGAAAGGGAAGGAAGGAAGGAAAAGGAAGGAGGGAAGGAATGAAGGAAGTAAGCAAGGAAGGAAGGAAGGGGGGAAGGGAGGAAGGAAGGAAGGAAGGAGGGAAGGGAAGGGATGGGATGAAAGGGTTTGAGGGAATGAAAAGAAAGAAAAAATGTGATATAATAATTTCTAGAGGATAAAAATGTCAGGGAGAGAGAGAGAGAGAGAGAGAGAGAGAGAGAGAGAGAGAGAGAGAGAGAGAGAGAGAGAGAGAGAGAGAGAGAGACACACACACACACACACACACACACACACACACACACACACACACACACGGCACTACACAGAAAGGGTTGCAGAAGGGAGGGAAAAAGCTCTTGGGTAAATTCTCTTTCATCCTACCTTTCCTTTCCTTACCTTACCTTAATTACAGGGAAGGAAAGGAGAGCAGAAAGGAAAGGGAAGGAAAAAAAGGTAACAAAGGAGGAAGAAAGATAAAACCGCGGCCCCGAGGATAAATATAGAAAGAAGGAAGATATTTAGGAGGAGGAAAAAGGAAGGGTAGACAGGAAGGAAGGAAGGAAGGAAGGAAGGGAGGAAGTAGGTACGAAGGGAAGGAAGGTAAGTTAGAAGGGTACAGATTAGCAAGAAGGAAGAAAAAAAGGTGAGCAAAAATGAAAGGAAAAAAAAGGAAGCATTTAAAAAGAGGAGGAAAGAACGCACACACACACGCACGCACGCACACAGGCACACATTCATGCCCCTTCCCCCATTTCCCCACGCACACACATACATACACAAACATACACACACATTCACACATATACTTTCTGAAAAAACTCATCTACACACACACACACACACACACACACACACACTCAGCTACCCCCCTCCCATATATACACACACACGCACACACACATATACACACAACCCTCTCACATACACAATTATACATCCCCCCCAAATACTCATCGTCGCCCCCTCCTTCCTTCCCTCTCCCCCCTCTCCTCTCCTCCCCGCCCCCCACACAAACACAAGTATATCCCTTCAATAGAGGCACTTGAGACACGCCCACGAAAGGAAAAACTCGAGGGAAAAGCTGACCTCCTGACCTGTGACCCTTGACCCGCGACAGGTAAAGGTGGGGCCTCATCCGCTTTCGCCCCCAATCAGCGGCCCCAAAAAGCCTCCAGTCAGTCAGGTGAGAAATGAAGGATGTCGCGCACCGCTGGAGAGGAAGAAAGAGACACGGAGATAAGCAGGAAACACTAGCACCTTTTCCTCTTCCTCCTCCTGCTTCTGCTCCTCCTCCTCTTTCTTTGGTGTGGAAATGCTAATAACAATAAATGTGGATCGAGGGATGATGATTAGAGGGTGCAGACAGACCAAGAGGGGACGGGACGGGAAGGGGATGGAGATAGAGAGGAAGGAGAAGGGAAGGAAAGGGAAGGAGGGGGAAGGGAAGGAAGGGGAAGGAGATGGAAGGGAAGAGGGGGGAGGAAAGGAGAGAAAAGGGAAGGAAGGGAAAGGGAAGGAAAGGGAAGGAGATGGAAGGGAAGAGGGGGAAGGAAAGGAGAGGAAAGGGAAGTAGAGGAAAGGGAAGGAAGGCTAAGAGAAGGAGGGGCGAAGGAATGAAGATGAGAAGGGAAGGAAGGAAAAGGAAAGGAGGGGAGGGGGAAGGAAAGGAGGGCGAAGAGAGGGGAAACTGAACGAAAAATATTGATTGTACTATTACTACTACTACTACTTCTACTACTACTACTACTACTACTACTACTACTACAATAAGAGTGTGAAGAATTGAATTAAGAAAACGAGAAAACAGAACTACCTATTAATTTGAAGGAGATGGAGCTTGAAATCATAAATGAAAGAATATATTAGAAGTAAGCAAATAATCCAATAGCTTACAAAATTAAATCTATGCAAAAACATGAAAAAATTACAAATATTCTTTTTTTCTTTCTTTCTTCTCGTCTTTCACCACATCCTTCCTTTCCTTCCCTCCTTCCTTCCTTCTCTCATTTCTCTTTTTCTCTTCCTTCTTCCTCTCTTCCATTCTTCCATCCTTCCTCTTTGTAGTATTTCCTCTTTCTTCTTTTATTCCTGTCATTCCTTTCCTCATTCTTGCCTTTCTTCTATTCACCTTCTTCTACCTTCTTTCCTTCGTTCCTTCCTCCCTTTATCTTTCTTATTCTTTCCATTCTCTTCTCTCTCCCCACTTCCTTCTTCCTCTCTTCCATTCTTCCATCCTTCATCTTTGTTTACTTCCTCTCCCCTTCTTTCATTCTATCCTTTCTTCTTTCTTTCCTCTCTCTCCTTTCTCTCTTTCCTTCCTCTTTCTTCCCTTTATCTCTTCTCCCTTCCCTTCCCTCTCTCCACTCCCTCCTTCCTTCCTTCCTTTCTCCCCCTCCATATATTCCCTTCCCTTTTCCCTCCCTCCCTCCCTTACCACACAGTTCTCTCTCACACTTTCCTCCCTCCTCCCTTCGCAATGTTATCTTCTCCTCCATCTTCCCTCAGTTTGCTTTCCTTATCTCTCCTCTCCTCTCCTTTTATTCCTCTCTCTCACTCTCTTCTGTCTCTTCACTTTTATCCATTATCTCATTTCCTCTCTTCGTACACTCCTATTTTTTTTTTTCATTGTCTACCTCTCCTTATTCTTCTTCTTCCTCGTTTCCTCCCTCTTTTTCCTCCTCCTTCTCCTCCCTTTCGGTGCCTCTCTTTATCTCCTCCTCCTCCTCCTCCTCCTCCTCCTCCTCCTCCTCCTCCTCCCTTCCTTTATTTGCCTTTCTTCCTCCCTCTTTGACCCATCCCCTCCCTCTCCTACCTTTCTCTTCCTCTTCCTCCTCCTCCTCCTCCTCCTCCTCCTCCTCCTCCTCCTCCTCCTCCTTCTCCTCTTCCTCTTCTCCCATCCCCCAATTTCTTTCTTCCATGTCTATCGCCCTTTCTATTTGGTTCATTTATTTCCTTCTTCCCTTCTTCCGCTTCTCTCATGTTTCCTTTTGGTTTGTTTCTGCGTTTCCTGTTTTTATTCGAGTTTTATTTTCCTGTTTATTGTTATTGATTTTTAGCTTTTGTCTTTATTTACGTTTTACATCTAGGTTCAACTTTTCCTCTTACTTTTTCTTCCTTCCTTCCTTTCTTTCTTCCTTAAACTGTCCTTCCTTTTCTCCCTTCTTTCCTTCCCTTCTTCCTCTTCTCCTTTTTTCCTCATCCTCCCCTTCTTCCTTTCTCTCTCCATTCCTCCTCTTCTTTCCTTCCTCCTTTCTCCCTTCCCTTCTTCCTTTCTTCCTTCAATGGTCTCTCCTTTTTCTTCCCTCCCTTATCCCTCCTTTCCTTCTCTTCTCACTCTTCTCCTTTCTTTCTTATTCTCCCCCTCTTTCTTTCTCTCTCCAATCCTCCTCTTCCTTCCTTCTTTATTTCGCCCTTCCTTAATTTATCCTTCCTTTTCTTCCTTCAATTATCCCTCCTTTCCTTCCATTCTCTCTCTTCTCCTTTCTTCCCAATCCTCCCCTTCTTTCTTTCTCTCTCCATCCCTCCTGTTCCTTCCATCTTCCTATCTCCCTTCCCATCTTCGTTTCATCCTTCATTCCCTCTATTTCCTTCCTTTTCCATATCCCTCTCTCCATCTCCTCCCTTCTGCTCAAAAGCTTCTATTAACATACGTGAAGAAGATGGAAAAAGAAGAGTAAATGTGATGATATTTAAAGAGAAACGATATGAGACCTGAAAAAAAAGATGATGAACGAGAAAAAAAGAAATAGCGCAGCAACATAAGAGGAAGCGAACGTCATGATTTTAAAAGGAACGTAAAGGGAACAGACCAACACGAAGAGAAGGTAAAGAAAAAGGAACGTAAAGGAAATGAACCAACACGAAGAAAAGATTAAAAAAATAAATAAATGAAAATCTCACAAGGTTAAGTGTTCAATGAAACGCGATACTTGAACAAAAGTGAGGCGGAAGAAATCGAAGTAAGGAGGAACCTGAGCACAACAAAACGACCCTTTGTGGAAGTACAGAAGAAGGGGAGGGAAAAATAGAGGGAGGGAGAGAGAGGGGGGGGGGGGCGGAGAGAGAGACACGGAAGGGGGAGAGCGGGGGAGGGAAAGAGACGATAACAAAAGGTCCTGTAAAAAAGGAAGTGGAAAAATAAGAGAGAAAGGAATAGGAGAGAGAAAGAGAGGGAGAGAGAGATACAAGAACACATATCGGGTTTGTCTGGAAGAAAGAAGAGCAGGAAAAAGAGAAAAAAGAAGAGAAGGAAGGACAGAGAGAGAGAGAGAGAGAGAGAGAGAGAGAGAGAGAGAGAGAGAGAGAGAGAGAGAGAGAGAGAGAGAGAGAGAGAGAGAGAGAGAGAGAGAGAGAGAGAGAGAGAGAGAGAGAGAGAGAGAGAGAGAGAGAGAGAGAGAGACAAGAACACATATTATCGGGTTTGCCTGGAAGAAAGAAGAGCAGGAAAAGAGAAAAGAAGAGAAGGAAAAAGAGAGAAGAGAAAATCGGATGTACAGAGAAATAAAGAATGAAAAAGAGGCGTAAAGAAAGACGGAAGTTAGGTAAAAAAAATGACAGAAGAAAAAAAGGGAGAAAAAGGAAAGTAAAAACAGACACACACAAACAAATAAACAAACAAGGAAACAAACACAAACAAAAAATAATAGACAAACAGACAGACAGACAACATACAGCGCAAAAAACAAACATTCCAACAAATAAACATACAGACAGACAGACAGAAGGATACACAAGACAGCGAACCCACATGTGTTTGTCCGTTCGTCTGTCTGTCTACATCTGACGCGTAATTGTTGATGCCTCGTGCCAACAGATGGACACCGAGGCGGAGAAATTACAGGGCGTACTTCTGGGGGGTGGGGGGGGGGGTGAGATTCAAGATACTTCAGGGGGAGGCGAGGGAGAGTGGATGAAGGGATAGAAGAAGGAGTAAGGATGGCTACGGGGAGAGTGGGTAAGGTGGTGAAGAGGGGAGGGAGGGGGTGAGGGGTTGTGGAAGAGGGGGAAGAATAGAGGAAAAGGAAAGAAGGATGTTAATGGGCAAAAAGTGGAGGAAAACCAAGGAAGTCATATTATTTTTTATTTGAGGGGTTATATTTATTTACTAATTTATTCATTTATTTAACGTCTTTAAGGGAGACATACTGCAAAAAGTGGACGATAAAACCACAAATTAAAGACGGAAAAGCGAATTACCGCAAAACAAAAACAAAACAAAAAAATAACAAACGAAATGAACGACCCACAAAAAAAAAGTCAGAAAACCGCAAGCAGCTAATAACAAGCCTTACACGCACATACATACACACGCACACACACATATTCCTCATTCCTGGATAATCATTCCGTTTGAGGGGGGAAGGGAGGGGAGGGGTGGGGGGGGAGAGGAAGAGAGTGGGCAAAAGGGGGGGAGGGGGGGATACTTAATAATTTCCTCCGTTACACAGTTGTTCATCTCTCTCTCTCTCTCTCTCTCTCTCTCTCTCTCTCTCTCTCTCTCTCTCTTCCCTACCTATCCTCTTCTTGAGTCATCTTCATTATTGTGGGAGGGAAGATGAGGGAGGACAGGAGGAGAAAAGGCCGTGACAGGAAAATTAAAAGGAAGAGGAGGAGGAGGAGGAGGGGGAAGAGGAGGGGGAGGAGGAGGGGGAGGAGGAGGACGTGACACTAGGCCTCCCTTTACTAACTCAAATTCCCGTTTCTTCCCATTCCCACGGCTACCATCTGTCTCCCCTCCTCCTCCTCCTCCCCCCTCCTTCCTTTCACCTGGTCCTCCCTCGCTGTGACACTAGAAAGAGGGGAGAGAGAGAGGGGAAGGGAGAGAGAGGCAGTCTGAGGTCATTTTGGTCACCCAAGTCACTCCCCTTAACCAGAATCACCTGCAAAGCCCAAAAATGACCTTCACCGAATTCCTAGCCCAAGAAATATTCCCCTATTCCCACATTCCCACGAGTCCCACCTGCTGCCCGCGTGTTCCAAGGGTTGAGGGGACGTGAGGGAAAGAGGAGGGGACATAGGAAGGGGAGGAGTACGAGGGGAAGGGCGTAGGAAGCGAGGGGAGTCGAGGAAGGGAAGAAGGGTTGGTGGCAGGGTTGTGTTGGGATAGCACGTGCGTTCACCTTACGAGGGAAATTTGTTGAGGGTTCTGAGCAGGTGGCGAAGAAGGGAGGAAGGAAGGAAGGAGAGGCTGAGAGCTACTGAGGAGGAGGAGGAGGAAGGGGAGGCGGTGGTAGTGAATAAGGAAATAGAGGAAGGAAAGACTAAGGAAGAGGAGGTGTTGAAGGTAAAGAAAGAAGATGTTAAGAGTTACTGAAGAGGAGGAGAAAGAGGAGGGAGGAGGGAGAGTAACCGTATAGAGGAATTGCAAGATGAGGGTGATTGTATGAAGTTAACATAGCGGAAAACACGAGTAAACAAACACACAAACACACATACACACACAGTCCTCCCTCCCTCCCCCCCTCCCCCCCCCCTCTCTCTCTCTCTTTCAAGATCTTCAATACCAAGACCTTCAAAATATCAACTCGGTACGTCGTAAAATACAGCTTAAAGTCCCGACGCAAAAGTCACAACACAACAACAGCATCGCGAAAGGGAGTAAAAATGTAAAGAAAAGAAGGGAGGAAAAAATTTATATACCTACGTAGTGATTTGTGAAGGAGGTGGAAGAAAGGAGGGCACAATCGAGGGCGTACAAAAGGAAGTAATAAAGGAGAGAAAAGGGGGAAGAAAGGAGGGAAAAGGGGGAAGAAAGGAGGGAAGAGAAAGGGAGTGTGGAGGGATATGGAGTGTGAAGAGAGAAGTGCAGATGTCAGGTTTTAAGGAAGAGGAAGTGAGGTGTCCAGACGGGAAGGGTTGAAGGGGAAGAGGGTCAGAAGGAGGAGGAGGAGGAGGAGGAGGAGGAGGAGGAGAAGTAGGACGTAAAAGAAAGGAAATAAAAGAGAGAAAAGAAAAATGAAAAGCAGAACGAAGATGATGATGATAATAATAATGATACTAATAAAATAATAATGATGATGCATGGAATAAGAAAAAGAGGAAAAGAAGAAGAAAAGAAGAAAATAGGAAAACCAGGACAAAGATAAAGAGATAAAGGAGATGAAAACAAAAAAAGTAGGATAAGAAATAAGAAGAAAGAGAAGAAACAGAAACCAGGAGGAAAAAGAGAGAAAAAAAGGAAGGAAGGAAGGAACGAAGGTAGGGAGAGAGAGGGAAGGAGGGAAGGAGAACACGAGAGGGAGAGAGAGAGAGAGAGAGAGAGAGAGAGAGAGAGAGAGAGAGAGAGAGAGAGAGAGAGAGAGAGAGAGAGAGAGAGAGAGAGAGAGAGAGAGAGAGAGAGAGAGAGAGAGAGAGAGAGAGAGAGAGAGAGAGAGAGAGAGAGAGAGAGAGAGAGAGAGAGAGAGAGAGCAGGAGAGGCCAGCGAAGGGTGACGTGAAGCCAGGCTGTGCATAAGTCCTACCACCACCACCACCACCACCACGTCATCCGGTGAGTGCCAGGTGCCTCGGAGGGTCATCTTAGGGGCGTCGGGAGTGCCATTACCAGGGGGGCGGGGGGGAGGGCGTGGTGACTTTCTGCGAGGCGTGGGAAACGAGGGAGGGAAGGAGGAACTATTGGGGCTTCGGGAGAACAATTTAGGGGTGTAAGGAGACTGTGGTTGAGGGGAAAAGTAATGATGGGGAAAGGCTCTCGGGGTGGCGTGACTCTGGGGCTGATGTTGAGGAGGTTTGGCACTATTGTTTCAGGCTTTGAGAAGAGGAGGAGGAGGAGGGGAAGGAGGCAAGGGGCAAGGCTGGAGGAGGCGGGGGAAAAGGAGGGGAGGAGACTAGTATAGGCTGGGAAGGGGGAGGGAGGCTGAGGAGACAAGATGGGGTGAGGGGGAACAGGAACGAGAGGGAGAGTAAGGGTAGGGTAAGGTAACGTATGGAGGGGAACAGGGCAGGTGGAGGTAAGGGAAGGGGAGAGTGGGATGAGGGAATAGGCTTGAGGGGGGAAATGATGAGAGGGGAAGGGAGGGTATGCAGATGAACAGGGCAGGTGGAGGTAAGGAAAGGGGCAGAGTGGGATGAGGGAATAGGCTTGAGGGGGGAAATGATGAGAGGGGAAGGGAGGGTATGCAGATGAACAGGGCAGGTGGAGGTAAGGAAAGGGGCAGAGTGGGATGAGGGAATAGGCTTGAGGGGAAAGGTAATGTTGGGGAAATTGTAAACGTGAAGGAATGGGATCTCAAATGTAGGGAAAACTGCTAATGTGGAAAAATAGGAAATCGGATGGTGGGAAAGTGTGGAAGGCTAGGATCTCAAGTGTTGGGGAAATCATTAGTGTGGAAGGATAGGATCTCAAAAGTAGGGAAAACTGTTAATGTGGAATAATAGGATATCAAATGGTGGGAAAATTGTTTGTGTGTAAGGACAGGCTCTCAAATGTTGCGGATATTGTTAGTGTGAAATAATATGATCTCAAGTGTTGGGGAAACTGTTAGTATGGAAGAACAGGAGGTCAATGTAAAAAGTAAGACTTCTGAATGTTAAGGAAAACGTGAGAAAAGGATAATAATTCCAGGATACGCATTCGTGAGGACCAACCCTTTCTGGTACTGGTTTGAACTGATTTGGTTTTAATTTAAGAAGTGTGTCCGTATAATTAACCAACTGAAGAAGGAAGAACTGACTGGAAGATATATATACACACTTATTCATAATGTGACACGCAGAGATCCCACCCCCTAAAAAATAACATGAAGGCATACACAAGACCGTAGAGACTAAAGAGCCCCCGTAAATCACGCCCCGAGAAAGACGAAGAAAAAACACCGCGACGAGAAGAGCCCGACAGAAATCAACAAGTTAGTCGATCACCGCCGCCCCGACAGCCCCGACAACAGCAAGATAAATGGGCCCATCCTCAAGGTATGCCAAGCCTCCAGGTTCTTCCCAGCCTCCCCTCACCTCGCCCTCGCCCTCGGAAAAAGACGAAAGGAGGAAACAATTTTCTAAGTAGCTGCCGCGGTCCTGGGAGTGGCCCGCGCGCTGGGTCATAACCTGTCATCGTTTCCCCTCCTTCACCCTTCACTTCCCCTCTGCTCCTCTCGCCCTTAGTTCCCTCCCTCCTTTCCCCTCTCTCAGTGACCTGTTTCCTTCTCCCCCAAATTCCCTTCCTTCCTACTGACCTCTTTCCCTTAACCCTTCCCTTCCTACCCCTTCACTTTTTCTCTCCCAATGACCTGCTCCCCGTGCCCTGCCTTTTCCTTTCTTTCCCCAGTGACTTGTTCCCTTCCCCTTCCCCTTCAATACTAACCTCTTTCTCTTAACAACCCCTTCCCTTCCCCTTCCTCAGTGAATTATTTCCCTCTTAATCTTCCCCCTTTTCCCTCCCCATGAGTTTGTTCCCTTATATCATTTCCTTCCCCTCTCTCAGTAACCTCTTCCCCTCACTTTTCCTCCCTCGAATCCTCGCCAAAACCTGTTCCAGATTCACATGCTCCCCCTACTCCTCCCCTTGCAGCCTCCCCTTGCCTCCACCTGCCATTTTCCCCTCAATACCCTACCTAACCATGCCCTCCTTCACTCCCTTCTCTCGTATTCCCCCAACCCATTCCCCTCCCCTCTGCTTCCTCCTGCCTCCTCCAGTCCCTTCTACCTCCTCCTCCCTCCCTGCTCCCGCCTTCGCCTCCGCCCTTTCCCACCCCTCCCCCTTGCGCCCGCACGGAGGAATGCAGGCGGGGATTTAGGGCTCCAGCGGCATAACACCTGTGACGTCACGTGGTCTTGGGTTACCCACATGCGAGGCGGTGAGGGTGATGGTGGTGGTGGTGGTGAGGGTGGTGGTGGGTGTATGGTGCATTGGCTAGGGAGGCTGTATGTATGCATGAGTTGGTGATGGTGGTAGAGATGGTGATGAAGATGGTTATGGTGGTGTTGGATAGATGAAAGAGGGCTGCATATGGTGATGATAATAATGGTGGTGGTGGTGGTGATGATAAAGGTGTGATTGAATGGTGATAGTGATGGTGGTGAAGGAAAGCTACAGGCGGTAATGGTGTTGATGGTAGTGATGGTGAGATAGGTCGCGGCGGTGGTGGTGGGTGGTGGGCGGAGGCGGCGGTGATGGTGGTGGTGGTGGTAGAGAAGAAAGGTTTCCCAGACATTTGATATTTATTTTCTGGTTTCGATTCTCTCCCCGGGATCCTCCGTCGCTAACAAGGGGGCAAATCGGCAAGCTGAGACGGCACACTAAATTACTCCCGCCAGACGCACATCGCCCACGCCTGGCAGTAATTTGACGTTCGCTGGGAAGGAGGTTCTTGGCGGAGTTTGAAGAGATGAGTTCTTTCAGTCACACGTATAGTCATATTAAGGACTTACTGGATGACTTACTTTACCACGCCAGTTATATAGATCGTCATACTAAGAACTACAAGAATTTACAGGATGGCTTAGATTCTGTCAGTCATTCAGTCATACGAAAGACTTGCTGCGGCTGCTGTGTCCGAACATGAGTAGCCCAGACGTCTTAAAAGAAAGGTCTTGATGGATACATGAGAAGATCCAACCCGCCCCCAGGCCACACAGTCTTCAAGGTCAATGTTGTTGTGTGTTTGTATGTGTATGACAGGACTGGATGAAGAGATTGGCGGACTGACGGATGGATGAAGAGAGGGAGGACGGAATGGCTGCATGACTGGATGGATGGATGGATGACTGACTGACTGAATGACTGACTGGATGACTGACTGACTGGTTGGACTGGCAAATGGAGGAATGGAAAATATAGACAAGAAAGCAAAGGAAGGAAGGAGAAGGGACGTTGATGATGGCAGGAAGGAGAAGGGACGTTGATGATGGCAGGAAGGAGAAGGAGGAGGCAGGGGATGGAAAGGCAGAAGGGAGGGGGGCATGGGGAGGGGTGTATGGGGAGGGGGGAAGGGGGAACTGTCCATTATTGCCAGAGAATCGTCGTAACCGGACACACGGGCAAAGTGGAGGAGGGGGCCAGGTAGAGGGTGCCGGGGCTCGAACCTGAGACAGTATTGATGAAACACAAGCCCCCGGGGTTCTGCAAGGTGTTTACCCACGCCCACGGAGACACTTCCCTCTGTCACCTTCCCCTCAGCCTCACACGCCTCCCCCACGCCCTCGCCCTTTCTCCTCCCTCTCCCAAAACCTCCCTCAATCATCCCTCCCTCCCTTCCTTCCTCCCTTCTTTTCTTTTCCTTCTCCCTTCCTCGTTAGGGCTTCGTGTTCTTATTCTTCCTTTTCTTCTTCGTCTTCCTCCTTCTCCTCTTCCTCTTCCACCTACCTGGTCCTTCTCTTTTCCTCCTTTTCTTCTCCTTCTCCTCCTCTTTTTTCCTCCTCCTCCTCCTCGTCGTCCTTCATCTCCTCCTCTTCCTACACCATCTCTCATCCTCGTCACTCCCATGAACCAAATCCATTGACAGTGATGTGGCAGAGATGTAAACAGTAGCAAGAAAAGTCTGTCAAATATAATCCTTCCTTTATGCATATTATAGTAAGAACACGTTGGGAAAGGCCTTCGTTCTACAGTGGACTTATAACAAAGACAGATGATGTTGATGATACGATACTGAGGGTAAATAACAAAGGAAGGTAAACAACATAAGCAACTAACAAAACAATGACCTCTAAAGACAAAGGCCAAGAATACGGAAAACTATATGGCCCCAAAGACACAGGTATGGGACGGGATATGGCAGGTATAAGAACGGGGTTTATCATATGACTTAGCATGACCATTCACCATCACCACCACCACCACTACTACTTATACCATCACCCCCACTACCACCACTCACTACCACCACCACCACCACTACTATCTCAGTTTCCACCACCACCGCCATCCCCTCACAACAACTACCACCACGATCATCATCACCACCACCCTCCATGCCACCACCATCATCACCACAAGAACAACAAGAACAACGCTATCATCACACCTACAACACCCATCACCACCACAACCACCACCACCACCACAGCCCCCAACAACAAAAATACCACCACCATCACCACCACCCTTCCCACAACCACCATCCCACGACCCATTTACCAAGAACAAAAACAACATCTCTGACCCAACCTACCCTGACCTGACCTGACCCTCCCTCCCTCCTGACCTCGGCACCTCCTTGGCATTCCTTTTAATAATTGCTCGTATCGATGACGCACTCCTAGCCAAATATCTCCTTGACCTGTATCCAAGGGTATTTTCTTAGGCCACGAAGGAGATAGATTGAGTTCTCCTGAGTGTTCTTTGCGTTCATGGTGTAGAAGCCTTGTTACACTATTACTAGGCATATAAATCTACCCTTTGACATACCTACAACAACCTTTACGAAAGCCTTATCAAATGTGGGTATATAAGCCCGGAAATGTTTAAGAATATGGGAATTACATAAGACCAACTATATATAGGTAGACACATTCATCTATCTAAGTTACTGACACGTAGATCGCAATATAAAGTGTAGACCGTATACCAAAGTAGATTCATGACACGTAGATCGCAATATAAAGTGTAGATCGCATACTAAAATAGATTTATGACACGTAGGTCGCATACCAAAGTAGATTCATGACACGTAGATATCAAGCCAAAGTAGCACATAAAAGGTTGGAGTACAGTTAGTGTATCCTATCAGTAAATAAGGGCTAGAAACATGCCATCTCACAAACCATATAGAGAGTGAGGGCTAAGGACGCGATAGGAAAGTAAGAGAAGAAAAATAGGAGTAAATGAAGGATATAAAATAGTAGAATATACAAAGGAGGAGAAATGTTGAATGAAAACTAGAAATAAAAGAATAATTAAAAATATAACAATGGAGTGAAAATATTTTTGGAGAATAGAAATAAAAAATAAAATGAACAAGAAGAGGAGGAGGAGGAGGAAAAAGGTCAAGAAGAAGGCTACATGTGACCTCATAACTCAACATTAGAAGGAAACAAGAGCTGTGTATTCCCTCACCCCTCACTCCCAGGCCCTGAGTGTGTATGTGTGTGTGTGTGTGTGTGTGTGTGTGTGTGTGTGTGTGTGTGTGTGTGTGTGTGTGTGTGTGTGTGTGTGTGTGTGTGTGTGTGTGTGTGTGTGTGTGTGTGTGTGTGTGTGTGTGTGTGTGTGTGTGTGTGTGTGTGTGTGTGTGTGTGTGTGTGTGTGTGTGTGTGTGTGTGTGTGTGTGTGTGTGTGTGTGTGCGCGTGTGCCTCACTGATAAAAAAAATTGACAAGTTGCCCCAAAATTAATGGTCTAAATTACTTCAACACCTTCGCATTCATATTTCGCCATTCTCGTCACATTTCTGCTAAAAACGGCAAATCAACACCTTCATTTTTGACGCCTAGAGCAAATCAAGGTGTGGCGGCGCTGACTGACACCTGGTCGAGGAAACAACAGCCCTCCTCCCCTACCTGCACCCCCATCCCCCCAGCACCATTCACCACCCTTCCGATAATCCACAAATTTTACAGTGACCGGCCAAGACGAAGAGGCGAGGAGGTCTTCAGGTGTCCCTTTGAGTCCCTGCACGCCCCTAAATTGCCGTGTGTGTCCTCCCAGCCGCGTTCTCGTAGTTTTGTTAAGTCCCCGCCTCTTGAGTGACCAGGCCCGGCGATGAGCGATCCGATCTCTGCCACTGTGTCGACAATCGCTTCAGCCTCGAGGATCGGCGGGTCTCTGAGGGCCGCCGGGTGTGTGTGCTTAGCTTTCGGAGTGACTAGCCCGCGAAAACACCTGCGCCGCGCCGTCGTCCGTGGATGGGTCAGGGGCAGGCACTTGGGATGGGGTGGTGGAGGGATGGGGGAAGGGGTGAGGGGAGGGTTTTATCTCTCAGACATTATCGTTTATGTATTTTTCACGTTCGCGCCACCACTCGAGACACGATAACTGTGGCGATTGCTTTGTTATTACCTGAGAATATGATAAGGCGGCAGTGTTATTGTTGATGGTGTTATTATTGTTATTATTATTATTATTATTATTATTATTATTATTATTATTATTATTATTATTATTATTAGTAGTAGTAGTAGTAGTAGTAGTAGTAGTAGTAGTAGTTGTAGTAGTAGCATTGTTACCATTACTTTTATTTTTCATGTTTTTGGTTGATACTTGAATGCGTTTACGAGCACTAACACACTCACAGGACCTAAACTGATAACAAGAACAAGAGTAACAACAAGATCAAGAAAAAGAACAGTAACAACAATAGTAATAACAACGGCTACCCCCCCACCGCCATCCCCGAGAGCTGATTAGGCGGACCACCCGAGAGGTCATGCAATCCCCCAAGGAGGTGACCCTCTCGACCTCAGGCAGTGTTTTGACCTCGGCGCTCCTTCCCTCAGGTCAGGCGGGCGGGTGACGGCTGGGTGTGAAGTGGAGGCTCATTAGGCCGATGCGCACCGGCTGAGTTTGCCTTGCTATCTGAGCCGTGAGTCATTCGAGGAAGACATGGGAACAGGAAAACACCTTCACTACCCACTCCCTCTCTATGTCTCTCTCTGTGTTTCTTTATTTTTCTCTCTTTCACTCGAGGAAGACACCTACACTGCCCCTTCCTCCGCCCCCCTGTCTGTCTCTGTCTTTCTCTCATACGAGGAAGACACATACATTACCCCCGCCCCCTCTCTATCTCTGTTTCTTTCGTTTTCTCTCTCATACGAGGAAGACATGTTACTGTGAAGAGGAAAAACCTACACTACAGCTCCCATCCCCTCTGTCTGTCTATCCAGTAAGTTATATTGTTTTCAAGAGGTAAGCAAAGAAGAGATCAGGTAATAAAGTAAATGAAGGAAAGGAGGACGGAAGGAAGGGGAAGAAGAAACGATCTCATCCCGAAGGTTATGCTGTATTTCAAGGAGCAGGACTCAGGGTAACTTTTATATTTCAAGGAGCGAAATAAAGAAAAGTTTCAGAGCCCCTAGTGAGGAATACAAGTTCTACGAGGACGAATAGTCAAATTTCCCTCTCTTTATATATCTATGGGCTATGCAGTATTACCAGAAGCCCACGAGATGGTAATTTTGATATTCCAAGAAACACATTGAAGGCTAGGTTAATGAGGACAGGTGTTGCGAGCCCCAGGTGTTGAAATACAAGTTATAATCCTCTGTTTTTGTCTGTCTGTCTCCTTGTAGATATGGTTTTCCGAGAAGCACAAAACGAGTAGCTAAAGACATTAAGAGGTGATAAGACGCTCTCCCCTTTCCCTCTCCTCCCCCGCTTCGAATGACTCCCAGAAAACAGCTTTCCTCCACCTCACTTCACTTCGTGCCCCGCCCAGCCCACCTTTCTGATCACCTACCAATCCCTCAGGTCAGACTCTTGAGGCTAACCCGTCCACTCCCCTTGGCCATTGCTCCTCCCCTTCATCCCTATGCTCCCTTCTCCTCCCCTCCCCCTCTTCAGTCTCAACCACCCCTTTCCTCTCGGCTTCTCCTCCTTCTCTTCCTTGTCCCCCATACTCTCAGCTCTTCCCCTCCCTCTCTGCCCCTCCTCCTATGGTCCTACCCATCCCCTCTTTGCTCATACCCCCTTCTCCCTCTCCTCCATCCCCTCCTCCTCCCCTACACCATCATCTTTGTTCCCCCCTACTCCTTGCTCCTCCTCTCCCTCCCTGACCGCCCCACAGCCCCACGACAGCTGACGCCTCACACTAACGACTCAATAAGGACAAAAGTGGCAATTGAGTGTGAAAATCCAGTTTGTTTCATTGCTTTCTGGACCCGGAAGTAATAAGACTCAGGTTGCGGGTAAGCTGAAAATCGCATGCATTCATAAACAAGGAAAAATAGGAAATAATGACCCGGGAAGTGCTGAGATGGAAACAAAACATCATCATTAGCAAGTCAATGAGTGGTAAATAGAGGAACAGGAAATGAGAGGTTATGTAAAGCTTATGTAAAATGTGGGAGAACTTACGTAAAGCGTGTGACGAGTGTGTCTAAAGGTTGAAGAATCATTGCCAGGAAAGAAAACTGAATAAAGCGAGGAATGAAGAATGAATGAGCGAGGAAAAAATGTATATATATGTGGGTCGTGGCAGAGTGACGTAGATGAAGAGGAGGAAGGAAGGAAGGGAGGAAGGGATTGATAGACGAAGGGAAGGGAAAAGGAGGAAGGAAGGAAGGAAGGGAATGACATAGACGAGGAGAAGGGAAGTGGAGGAAGGAAGGAAGGGAATGACATAGACGAAGAGAAGGGAAGAGGAGGAAGGAAGGAAGAAATGAATGAATCAAGTGACATAGAAGGGAAAGAAGGAAAGAAGTGACACAGGATTGAGACTGAAAAGGAAAAGGTTAGAAAGGTAGAAGGGATAGCATAGAAAGGGTCCAGGCCTGCGAGGTGATCCCGTTATGCCACGTAATTGGTGGATTAAAGAGCGGTCATCGGGCAGCTCTCCCCGCCCATACCATGTCCCCGAGAGGCAGGAAGGAAGGAAGGCCGACGGGCGGATGTTGAGGCCTGCAGAAGAAGGGATCGGGGGTGAAGGAGGGGGAGGGATCGAGGGACAGGAGGGGCGTGGAGTGGTAGGATCAACGTGAGTGATGGATGATGGAGATAAGGAGGAGAAAGGGTGACTTGAAAGGAAGGAATGTAGGAAGGAAGGAGGGGCCAAGGCGTGATTTGAAATGGAACAAGAGGATTTTTAAAGAGAGGAAAACCCGACGTAATGTGGCAGGAAGGGATTAGGTACACACACACACACACACACACACACACACACACACACACACACACACACACACACACACCAAATCAGCAAATATTTATAAGAAAACAAAAGTAAGATGGAAAATGATACAAAAATAAAGAAAAGCAAAATGGAAGGAGTAAAATGCTTTGGGTTGAATTGGAAGGGAAGAGAAAGGAAGGAAGGAAGGAAGGGAGAGAAAAGAAGGAAAGGAAGTAAAGGAGGCATGGAGGAAAGGAAGGAAGGAAGGAAGGAGAGAAAAGAAGGGAGGAAAGTAAGGAGGAAGGAAGGAAAGGAGAGAAGAGTAGGGAAGGGAAATAAGGAAGTAAAGGAGAGAAGATAAGGGAAGGAAGGAAGGAAAGAAAAGAAAAGGAGGAAGGTAAGAAGGAACGAAGTGAGGGGAGGAAGGAAGGAAAGGAGGGAAGAGAAGGGAAGGAAGGGAGGGACCGAGGGATGCTGGGAAGGCGCGGAACAAACGGGATTACCCCAAGATGCTGAATGAGGCCGCCTAAGACTTCCTGAGGCGGAGGCCAACACAAAGGCGACAAGATGGAGGCAATTACGATGTGAGGGAGAAGCCATTCGACCCGGGGATAGCGAACACAAGCCACGAAACAACCCGGAACGACGCGAACACACAGTAACACACACACACACACACACACACACACACACACACACACACACACACACACACACACACACGTAGTAGCAGTAGTAGTAGTAGTAGTAGTAGTAGCAGTAATGTAGGGAAGTGGAAGGGAACAAAGAACAGAGGAAAGAAAGGAGAAATAAGAGCAAGGAGGAACTAGATAAGAGAAGGAAACAGAAGAAGAGGAGGTACAGAAGGCGATTCAGAAGACATAAGAAAGATAAATAAAGGAGGAACTAAAAGAAAATGAGAAAGAGAAAGAAAGGAGAGATGAAAGCAAGTAAAAGCGAGGGAAGGAAACAGAGGACGGGGAGGATGATGAACGAGGCAGAGAGCGAAGAGAAGCGAGAGAAGGGAGAGGAGAGAGAGGAGACTGGCAAAAAAAGGAAAGTGGATAAAAAGGATCCTTGGGTGAAATAGAACACCAGGAGGAAGCTGACTGGTGCGCGGCAGGTTGTAGCAAGATGGCGAGGTGGTGGTGGTGGTGGTGGTGGTGGTGGTGGTGATCAAGGAGGTTTAATTAATGGAGACAGTGGTGGAGTTCTTGGTGGTGGACAGAGATGGGGAGGTGATGGGATGGGATGCGCTAGATGGTTTGGTGATGATAGCGGTGGTGATGATGGTGATAGTGGTGGTGGTAACTGTGAACAGAAGTGGAGTAAAGAAGTGATGTGGTTTTGATGGTTTAAAGATAACGGTGTGGCATGATGGAAAGGAAGGAAGGAAGGAGGGGAGGGATGGAAGGGAAGGAAAGATAGAAGAAGGAACGAAGGAAAGGAAAGGAGGAAAGAAAGAGAAGCTGAGGTGATGTGTTGTGATGATGATGGTGGAGAGAGGAAAGAGAGAGAAAGAGAGAGTCCACTTCGCTCATCCCCATCCACCGCCCCTGCTCGAGATGATCCACTGATCCACACTAACTGGCCACCTGCAACACCTGATCCTCTTCTTAATTCGCTTCTCGGACCATGGAGGGGATTAAGGACAATTATCCCCTCCCTTAACCCCCCCCCTACATACCCCTTGACCACCCACCCACTCTGTACACCCGGAGACAAGGAATGGGTCGAGGTCGGGTTGGGTCGGGTCAGGTTGGGTCAGCGCATAGAGTCGATCGCGTTGGGGTGGTCGGGGTAGGGAAATGGTCAGCGCCACACCCATACGCTAATCACTGTCTATGCGTTCCTCCAACTCCCTCGGGGTGTTAAGAAGAGAGGGATTGAAGCAGTTTTGAGTGTCTGGCTGTCTCTTTCATACTGAGTGGCTGTCTGTCTGTTCTCCTCCTCGTTGTCGTCCTCCTCTTCCTCCTTTCTATCTTTCTTTGTCTTTCTTTTGCTCTCCCTTTATTTCTCTCTTCCTTTTTTTCTATCTATCTTTCTTTCTCTTTCTTCTTTCCTTTATTCATTCATTCATTCATTTCTTTCTCTCTTTCTTTCTCTCTCTCTCTCTCTCTCTCTCTCTCTCTCTCTCTCTCTCTCTCTCTCTCTCTCTCTCTCTCTCTCTCCCCCCCCCCCCAGGGACATATAGGGCATCAGGTCCTTATCGCCCTTATCGCTCCACGGTGCGTTTCTCGTCCTACTTATAAAAGACAAAGCGATATGTTTTATTTTTCGACACCTAATTGATGGGTAAGGAAGATAATGGGGGTCTAGAGCGAGTCACGTGCCACTAAGGTTTGTTATAATAGTTTTCATTCATTGCTAGTTGATTGAGGGATAAAGGCCTATCACGACAAATTCGATTTTTTTGTTCCAGCTTTCTTCATTCCATCGTCCTTTCATTGTTCATTATCTCATTATATTCCTTATCGTCATCGTCATCATTAGCAGCCCCTCCATTGCCTCTTCATTGGGAGTACCTATTCCTCATCATCCTTCCCTCTCTCTCAAGGTAATTTCGTTCTCAAATTTCTCTCTCTCTGTATGATGTTTGTGTTCTCCATTCTAATTTCATTTCTCCACCTGATTTTCTTTCTTCCTTGACGTCTTCAGTTTCTAGGTTGCCACTCTGTTACTCTGCTTGTCCAATTATTATCTGTTCTACGCGTTATATGACCTCCCATAGTCCATTCCTTGTCCTTAACCGTCATTACTGTATCTCCTTCCCATGTCAGGTCCCTAATCAACGACGCTCGCATCCTGATTACATGCTTACAAATCACACATCTGCAACCTCGTTTAATTCTATAGGACCAGCCACTTTCACTCTATTTTCATGTTAGGCTCAATCGTTTCCTCAACCGTAGAAAATGTCCATGATAATGAAGCCTGTTGTTGGTTACTTAACCTATCTCTACTGCGCGTGAGTTAATACACAACGAAAGACTTCCCCAAGAACTTAATGAAGCTCCCATAATATACTACATGAATTCTGAGATGACTGAAGCAACGTAACTGAAGGAATGAGGAGAAGGGGAGGTGTTGGTGACCCCTCTGAACTTCATATCTAAAGCCCAGACTCATCTCGACCTTCAATCTAAAGATATATAATAAATTCTTAAGGAAATACAGCAACGTTACCCAAGGAATTATGACAAGAGACAGGAGACAATGAGAAGGTGCTGGCTCTTTCGCATCCCATATGTAAACACTCAGACTAATTTTATCCTTTTGTCTTAAGATATATAAGCTATTAAGCGACCAAAGCAACGTTACCAAGGGATTAAGACACGCGGCACAGGGCTAGGTGGAGTTGGAAGCCGTTTCGCATCTCATCTCCGACGCCGAGACGCATTCCAGCCTCTTATCGCCCTTTTATGCGCTCTTAAAAGTCCCAAGATGCCTGACGATTCCTGCGCCAACGAGGTTTAATTAATGTCTCACCTTGTAATTAGTGTTCACCTATAAAAGGACACCTGGATTTTCTCTCTCTCTCTCTCTCTCTCTCTCTCTCTCTCTCTCTCTCTCTCTCTCTCTCTCTCTCTCTCTCTCTCTCTCTCTCTCTCTCTCTCTCTCTCTCTCTCTCTCTCTCTCTCTCTCTCTCTCTCTCTCTCTCTCTCTCTCTCTCTCTCTCTCTCCTTTTGTGCGCATAACATTAAACTCGGCGGGCGAATACCGAAGACTTTAACACCAAACGCTCGGAAATTTGCGTATGCCAGAAAATTCATTGAACCCTTATTGTTACTGTTACTTATGTTCTTACTTATACCCAAACATATACTTACTTATTCACAAGTACTTAAATCCCTCAGTGTACCTACTTAGGAGAACAAATGGATACAAGTTATGGGTATTTTCAAAGGGAGCTTACGAGAGTTTATCGACATGTTACAAGGCTTTCTTCTACGCTATGAAGGCGAAAGTCACTCCATGCAAACTTGAAAGAATGATAACCCTGTTGTGGTCTTGGATTATTCTTGTAGTGAAGACCCGAAGAAATGAATCGCTAATATGAGCCATCTTTTCATTCATAATTTGCGATACATCGTTGAGAAAATAAAATGGAGCGATATAATTTAATAATGATAATGATATGTAATATGTAATTCGCTTTCTTCTACTCCTAGCGCCAATTCACAGTTTCCTTGCATGTTCTGGGGATTACTATCTTGAGATGCGCCCCTCTGATTCCTTGTAACGCCATTCATCATAAAACAATTAATATATCCTGAATTGTATATATACGTTTGTGAATAATATACGTGCTCTCTATATTTCTGTCTGTCTGCCTGTCTGTCTGCCTCTCTTACGCACATACGACCCTAACGCAGAGGAAAAAAATATACACTAATCAATAAAATGGAATATATTGTGTGTGACAGAGGAAGGGGAGGCTGCAAAACTAATGAAAACCACAATGATGATGATGATAACGACCACGACCATTACGACCATCGGGCCAGCAGCAGCGGCAATTGAATCCCGCCTGGAAGTGGAATATCGACGTGCGGCGGCGGCAGGAAAACGCAACTAATTCTTCGTCAGCGTGTTGAGGAAATTTACCTTATTGACATCCGGTGGTTTCCCTCGAGTCCCCTGAGCACGGCGACGCGGCACTTTCCTCCCTCAGCCCCGGCGCCGAGGGATCCTTATTGCCTGCCGGGGAGGGACTACACGCCGCCGGCAGCTGGTGGTTGGGGCGGCGAGCACTCTGGCCCTTGCTGCCCCCCTCCACAAGGCGCCGCGGCAGCATCCACCACTGCGAATGCTCATGTTCTAGGAATTGTCACTGATACGTTCCGTCTAGGCCGCTGCAGTGGTGGTGGTGCCGCGTTGGGGTCGTCTTCGAGGGGGTCGTGATATCAGCAGCCAGACGGGCACCGCAGGAAATGATATAAAAAAGACACACTCATACATAATTCTCTCTCTCTCTCTCTCTCTTACGCACGCACGCACGCACGCACGTACGCACGCACGTACACGCACACACACACACACACACACACACACACACACACACACACACACACACACACACACACACACACACACACACACACACTTGTCTTTGGGGGTCTTTTTTTTTTTTAGTTTTTCTTCATAATATTTAACGTTTTCATGGCGCTTTGTTCTATATTCTCGTCCTTTGATAGTTTTCTGGTTTGAAGTTGCATATGAAGTTGAAATATAACAAATACCGACTTTGCGAGGAGTCCGCGGCAGAAATGTGATTCATTCAGCGCCCGGGGAGGTGGTGGTGGTGGTGTCGGAGCCTGGGGGGTCAGCAGCCTCCACCAATCTGTGTTTTGTCCTCAATCGTAACCTAATAACAGCTACAAAAATAACAACCTCACAAATGATATTAAATACAAGGTGTCCGTAATGTTACATCAAAACATTGGTAATTAATTTCGGCAGCGGACGCCTCTGCTCCTCGTGGGATGTGTTCCCACGACATCTGGCATCGTGTCGGCCCGAGTATGACGGAGGCAGCTGCCGGGCGGCCAGACCTTCCCTGCCCTCTTCCCAAGGTGGTCAGTGCGTGTTGTGGAGACGAGGAAGTTGGGTGTGTGTTCCTCGCTCTCTGCACGACATAACTTGCCTGTTCTCACGTGTGCACTGGACACTTCTTGGACTCTACTAACCACCAACCCAAGTGCTACCCATTACTTCTGTGTACTACAGACACTCGACTGTTGGCAGTTTATTGCTATTTAAGTGACATTGTGAATTTATTGTGTTCTACTAAGATATTAAGAATTTTTACCACCGTGACAAGTGATACAAGTGCCCGGAGCTCAGATGTGCTGTGACAGTCTGCCGCAAGTGTCGCCTTGTGTGTTGGCTGCGAGCACACACTGAAAAGGACAACACATGTTCTAGAGGAATTCGGCTCCTGCAGAAGCCTTGAACTCGAGGCTAAGCCTAACCCGCCGCTAGTCCCGCACCGTCCTGAAGATGGAGGACTTGTACTGCTCCGAGGCGCCGGCGTGCTCAGAGGGACCCATCGCGCTGCAGGACAACACGCTGCTCGAGGACTCCAGGATTCTAAACAACCTGTTGCAGCTGCAGCCCTTCACCATCCCGCCACAAAACTACTTCAAGCACATACAGAACGACATCCAGCCCTACATGCGGAAGGTCGTCACGAAGTGGATGTTTGATGTGAGTATTAATCGGCAGTAATGTAACATACGTTCTGGAATAACTAATGACAATATGTAGGATTATTTTTTGAGGTTGATTAACTTATAACAATAATCTCGTGTAGAATCTTGCTAAAACTAATTTGAAATGTACTGTATTAATAAGGCATATCTAATTTTGCTCATCGTGCTACAAGAAGCGAGTAAATAGGAAGGAATGCTAACAGGAAAACTTCGCGTCGCATCACCTTACGTAAACACCGAACGCACGTTTTGTAGCTCCTCAGACGTTCAACAAACACAGAGACACCGGGCGTCACGCATTCTGTATTCTTACGTTTTATGATATACGAATTACGGCATGACAAGTTTCGAGGCTGAAACTTTTGCTGGAAACGATTTCAGAGTATGACACGACTCTGAATGTTATGTCACACACACACACACACACACACACACACACACACACACACACACACACACACACACACACACACTTCCAGATGACCCTCTTCGACATGTCCCTCCAAAACTGGGTTAAGTTCCCCAAGCACCACATGTTCAGTGGGTCAGCGGGGCGCCCTCACATTGTCCCCAGACCCTCCTCCCTCGCCCTCTCTCCCTCCCTGCCTCTAGAACTGGTCCCGTCTTCCACCCATTTTTTATCCCCTGCCTCATCCAGCCGATAATACCAGCGGATATTGGTTGTCATTAGAGTACTCCTGCAAGACAGAGCGAGGCGGAGAAAGTGCCCGTCTGGTCCTGCCGCCCATCCCTCTCCGCCCTGACACCCGGCACCCCGCCCCTCGAGGTGGTCAGGAGTGAGGACTGACCCACCTCGCCAGGGGTTGACCACACATTAATTGTCCTCACTCTCCCCAAACCACATCCTGCAAATCCCTCCAACAGCTCCTCAGGGACGACTCGTAACACGTGCGACGCTTGTTAAAAATACGATGGGTAAGAGATGTCAGGGCAGGGAGAGTCTCGGGGTCTCCATGGACGAGGGCAGCACAAAACACGAGGCCTCCCAGATTCCTTTTATCAGCACGTAATGACGCGAAAATAGTAAAATTCTTTTTTCTTCTGATTCGACAAGCAAAGGCCTGGCCGGAGAATCATTCATTTCTAATACAGCCCTTTCTCCTCCGTCCCTCCCCTCCCTCTCCCTACCTTCCTTCCTTCGTTCCTTCCCTGCCCAGCCCAGCCCCGTTCCCTTCCCTCCCCCTCCCCGGCGCCTCGTCCACACCTACACGGCGCCCCTCTGTTCCTCAATACATGTGACAGTCCCAGTATTTGTCAAAGTCCCGGCCGGCGCCTAGGCCTAGAATTACGTAGGCCTATACAATGCACAACTTCCTTCTCTGTGTAACAATGCACGGCTTCCTCCCCTTTCTGGCCGCACACTCCGCTTATGAGAAACGGAATCAGTTAAAATTTTATGGATTCATTTTGACCGGTTTTGTGAAAGGGCCCGGCCGGTGTATTTGGCCTTATGTGGGAGACTGTTGGAGGCACAAAGGCGACTCGGCCCAAGAAGGCAACTGGAACTAATTACTCAACTGAAATCTCCCAAAATCTCCCAAAATATGTTAGCCCAGTCTCAGCCTATAACTTTTTCCTCACCCACCGAATTTTGAATCTCGGGGCCAACGTTCGTGTGGCTGCGTAAGAGGTTGAGCGTGAACGTTCATCTGTTTTATATCACGTAATACTCTAGGGACTCAGACGACCCCTTCCCGACGCACTTCCTCTGTCCTCTTCCCTCCCTCCCATTTCTCCCTCCCTCCCCAGCCTCCTCCTCCTCCTCCTCCTCTAGGCCGCCACTCCTAACTAAACTCCAGAAAAAATAATCACGAGGCAGCCCCTCCCCACTCGCCCTAACGGTTTCTTCGACTATATTGTTTACATCGCGTTTGTTTACGTGCCTCGGCGTGCGTGAGTGTGTGGTCGGCGGGGGCAGGAGAGAGGGCACGCCGGGCTACCTCACCTCACCTCGCACCTTCCCTCATCCTTACGACACACATCGGGAACCTTCACAGTAAAAACACGCCCTGAACTTCCACTTTTTAAATGTCTTAGAAATTTAGGTCATTCCCGTCTTATACGGCGGCCACTACCAACTTGGAGGCGGAAGAAAGAGTCGTAAGCCCGAATAGTGAGAGGCCTGCGGTCATAACACTTGGGTAAAGCGGCCATAAGGGCTGTGGAGGAGGCTGAAGGGCGAGGAGACGTGCATGTGTGGCTGAGGCCTACCCAGGGAGAGGCCGAGTCAGGGAGTCGGCCAGGGCTCCTCGCGTGGTGTCTCCCCGTCAGCCCTCAGACTCAGCTCATCGACGTGAGGTGCTTGAGACGTCTTGAGGGCCCTGAACGGGGGAGCAGCAGCGCTCCTTGAGGACCCCATCACGCTGAGAGGCGATGGGACACGTGAAACCCAACACACTGCGTGGAGGGTCCTGTAAGCATGGGAATCCCTGGCTCTTCCTTCCTCCGCGTATGTCTATTTGTCTCTGAACTGTCTCTAAGGAAGATTATGACACTGCCTCTACTGCTTTGTTCATTTCCAACATCTGAGGGAAGGCAAGGCAGTCACCGGTAGGCAAGAAACACCGGAGGGCTTTCAGCATGACTCTACGTGGAATCCGAGTGGTGGCCCCGGAGGCTGCGGCGGGTCGGCCCTGGGAAAGTTATTATCAGATGTATTTGGTTTCAAATTAAAGCTTTCAGAAGCACCATCTCGTGATCTTACTGACGAGGCGGAAACCGAAAGCATTAAGTCTGAAAATCTTCCGTCGTGCACAATTACACCGTCTTCATTAATGTCCAGTAATTAAAAAAGCTTGTAATAGAATACTAGCCGATGAGAATGAAAGGAAGATGGCATTATAGGTAGGCACATTAGGAGGCAGACCGCCGCCACGCCCCCTGACTGACTTGTCTTCTCGCGGCATCCACAGGTGTGCGAGGAGCAGGCGTGTGAGGAGCAGGTCTTTGCCGTGGCAGCCAACCTCTTCGACAGGTTCCTGTGCGCCTGTGTGGTGCAGAGGACGCAGCTGCAGCTACTCGGCGCAGTGTGTCTCCTGCTGGCGTCCAAACTGCGGCAGTGTCGTCCCCTCTCCGTGGAGCTCCTCGCCTACTACACAGACTACTCCGTCACTCAACAGGAGATCAGGGTGAGTACGGCAGACACGTTCACTGTAGACACACAAACAGTCGCGTCTTGCAGTAACCACACCCTCATCACCTCATCATCACCTTCATCTTACTGTGACCTTCAGAGTACCTCCTCACCTCAGGCTGTAGTGCAAGACGCTATCTGTTTGTGTGGCTCTCTTAATCTCGGGGCCATAAATGTTACGAGTCCTGTGGCAAGTAGGTGGGTGGGCGGGGAACACAGAACAGAGGGCCGCGCGTCATCGCTCTCACTAACAATCCTTATCGTCCTCGCCTCGGCCTAGAATTGGGCTGAGGCTGTAGCGTAGGCCTAACAAAGCCCCAGCCCACCCTGCCCCGGATGCCCTCAGTCCACAGCCCAGGATAAGGTCTCTTCCCCTGGGGCTCTCTGCCTCTTGAACTTGTTGGTGCTTCTCCGGGCCCCGATACAGGAGTTGCCTCTAATGAAATGTATGTTTTCACTGTCTGCTGGGGGGAGATAAAGAGATAGGAGAAAGGGAAGGTGAGAGGGAGGGAGAAGGGGAGGTGAGGAGGCCTATACCCCGGCCGTCCATGGGAACTTTTGAGATTTTAGAAAGGAGCTTAACCACACAGCCCATTTTTTCCCCTTCGGTTCGGTTTGACTTTGGATTTTTTTCTGTTTGTTTTGTTTGAGTCGGGAATGTCATACTTTTTTGTCATATCCAGTCAAAGGCCTACTAAGAAGAATAAAGGGATGGGCTCGATTAGTGATTCTTTTGACAATACTTCCATTCTCTTTGACGTGAGGGAGGTAGGGAGAGAGGGAGAAAGTAAGGAAAGAGAATAGAAGGAAAAAAAGCATCGTGGGAGGAGAAGGAGGAGGAGGAGGATGACTCAGTGCAATTATAGCAGAATAACAAACACACACAAAAACACACAACTCATCACGCCTTACGAATGCCAATGAAAAACTAAAAAAAGGTCACATTCTTAAGCATTCCGGGGTCCAAGTACACATATCTAACAAGGCTTTCTTATACAGGAGTTTTGGGGCATTCCAGGGGTAGTTTAACGACCCTGATGGTAGTTTAACCCTTCCGCACATGAACCTAAAATAAACAACTCATTAGAACACGATTAATCTCCTTTTTGGCCTCTGGAAATAGTTGATGACATGAGGGGCGGAAGAGTTTAAGAATACCAAGCTAATTGTCACACGCTACCTCTACTCTTTCCTCTCTAACACTGACTCCACGGGGCTCTCTGTATTGGGTTACCGCCTGCACCGCCGTCAACTGGTGAGTCCCAAGGCGTAACACGATCGTCACAGCCCCGGCGGCGATGACTCCTCCCGCGAGAGACAGAGGAAGGTGCACAAGGGGCCGTGAGAGCCTTGAGAAGTAGGAGGAGGAAAGGGGGACAAGGGAGGGAGGGAGAGGTGTGTGGGTAAGTAAGAGAAAGGGAAGGAAGGGGTCGTATACTTTTTTTCCTACTTCCAGGGAGGGGGAGGAGGGGGGCGATAGGTCTCCTTGGGGTTGTAAAGGCTGTCATCGTGGCACCCAAGAAGGAAGGACTGGTGGTGGTGGTGGTGAAGAGTATTTTTCCCGGGCATGATGGATCCGCCTGGTGCATGGGTGGGAGGGAGAGGAAATGCGGAACACCATGACTAAACGGCTTAAATAGTTGACCCAATACTGACAGAGAGGAGGGAAGAGGAGGGGTATGGATGACCTGATGCTGAGAGGGTGATGGGGAGGGGAGAAGAGGGGATAAAGTGAGGGAGGAAGGGAAGGGAAGAGAAAGGAAGAGGGATTAGTTTTGTTATTTACCCGATACGAAGACACACTGGGAGGGGTCTGGGAGGGCCTGGCGGTCTCACAGAAGCACGAGGAGAGAGAGAGAGAGACAAACACACAAACACGAGGGAGGGAGAGAGAGAGGAGGGACAAACAGACGAAGGGATATTTAGATGCTTATGTATAGCGACGGTAATTTAGGACTCACACACACACACACACACACACATACACAGCCATTCATGTCCTTGCTCATTGTCTATACGCTCATAAATCAATACACATACACACACACACACACACATACATACATACATCTTCCATTCCCTACCACGCCCCCTACCCTTTTCCTTCCTTCCCCTTTCCTCCCCTTCACCCCGCTATCACAAGGCCGTGCGAGGGTTTCTTTCCGACGCTCACACTGCCTCAAAACAAAAAAAATCCCTTTCTTATGGTGCAAAAAAACAGGGGTGAGTGTCTAGGCCTATACCGACCCCAAGTGATTTTTTTTTCCTGCGCTTTCACGGCCGCGGAGGGCAAGGCGGTGCTATCGGGCAGTAAAATCAGCAACTTTATGGCGGCTTAAGCATGACGGCGGAAACAACACAGGCAGAGGAGCTGGAGGGCTGGAAGGCGGCCGAGGGTTGGTTTCCCGCTCACACGCCATCGCTGGAAGGGGATATATGGCCCACCTTGGGATTTCATGGTATATTTTGTGGCTGCACTTGGGGCCATAGCGAGGTGGATGGTGGTGGTGGGATGCTTGAGAAGGGAGGGAATGGGAGGGAGTCTGGAGGCGCAGGTGGAAGGAACGGGACCTGTTGGCAACCTCCCTTCACCTCCTCTATCTTAGCTCGGTTCTCTCAGACGCTACCGACTCTGATATCAATTATTTCAAAGGGCCAAATAGGAGATAAAATCAGTTATCATGAGTGTTTTTAATAGTTCATGGTGTAGATGCCTTGTCAAACTCCCACCAGGGTCATGAAACTACCCTTAGAGAGGCCTATCTATATCTCCTAGGAAAGCCCCAATGTGTGTGTGCTTGTGCGAGGAAATGTTTATAAATATGACTTGGTGCCTTCATATGCTCTTCTGCAGGTGGATGGCAGCAGGTGGAGTAGGTTGGAGTAGAGTGGTTCCAGTGGTCTAGGTGGAGGTGATGGGAAATGATGGGGCGTCTACCTTAGCCTCTCTCTTTCTCCATACACTACAGGTGGTTGGCCAGGTGAAGGGGGAAGTGATGGGCCAGTCCTAATGAGCCTCCCCGCCATTACACCTACACTCCGCCGTGCCACGTGACATCCATTAATTTACGTACGGCCGCGTAGTTAATTAACAACCCTATTATTACCGCCGCCAAGGTGTTCGGGCCAGACGGGACGGGATACACCTTTTGGGGCAGAGTCTGGGCACATACGTCTTCCTTCCTTCCCTCCAACCTCGCACCGTCTGTTTAGCCTTCCTCTGCCTCGCCTCCCACCACGCGGTCAGGCCTTCGTCAGCTTTCTGTAGGCGTTTAGAGGGAGATAAAGGCCCACATATTAAACAGTTCGGCTTTCGTAGGAGTTGTGAGGCTTTGCAGGGGTAGTTTTTGACCCTGGTGGGAGTTTGACAACGCCTCTATACCGTGAACACTAAAAACACATTCATGAGAACGCATTTTGACTCTATTTTGGCAAGAAATGATTGATGTGAGACTTTGCAGGGGTGGTTTTTTTTTATCCTGGTGGGAGTTTGACAAGGCTTCTGTACTGTGAACTTAAAGGCACTCATGAGAACGCATTTTACATCTTTTTTGGCATGTAGAAATAGCTGATTTGAGAGACGGTAGGGTTTAAGAGTACCGGTCAAAGAGAGAGAGGGAGAGGCTGTGCAGGCATGAGCAGGCAGGGGAGGGGGCAGCGGCGTGGCGTGTGGTGGAGCTCCATAAGTCACGGATCTGTTACATCGGCACGTGGCGGCGGAGTAATTGTTTCAGCCTCATCACCCTCCCTTACCACCCCTCTACCCTTACACCCACGGATCCCGCAACAATATGATTCTTACACTGCCCTTTCGTCTCCTTCCTCTCCCGCCTGTCACATTTCCAGCGCCTAACCTTATGCCTGAAAGGGTTAGTTGAGGCTTTCCGCTTCCCTCCAAAACAAAAGTTGCGACATATCGTAATTTTCACCGGGGCAATGTCGGCACGTGTGTATCGACCGTGCTGGTGGCTGTACAACAATGCCTCCAGTGGCTGCCGCGCGCCAAATAACACTACACGGGAACAATATTGATTACGGATACGTCGACGCAGCGAGTGTTTTTTTTGTGTGTGTGTGCGTGTGTAGACATTTCCCTTCTTCCGCCTTATCATGCCTTTACTCTGTGTGTGTGTGTGTGTGTGTGTGTGTGTGTGTGTGTGTGTGTGTGTGTGTGTGTGTGTGTTTAGATCATCCGAAGAAAGATTTGGAGCCAATTCTCAGATCGCGCGGGAAAACTCTACTGCCAAAGAGGGGATCGGGGGTCAGGGGGAGGGTGTCGGGGAGTCGGGAGAAAGGGGAGAGGCCAGACTAAGGGGGGCGTAGAGGGTAATTTCGAAGGCACAGACGAAAGTTTACCGCGGCGCTTTCACGGTAATTTAGCGCTTAAAACTTTACAGATAATACAGACACGCGTAATGATAGTAATAGTAGTAGTGGTAGTAGTAGTAGTAGTGGTAGTAGTAGTAGTAGTAGTAGGAGTAGCACAACTAATCTTCCTTTCATCCCTTTGTCTTTTCCTTCCTCTCCTTCCCTTTACCTCCACTCCACATCCTTCCTCTCCTTCCCTTTTCCTTGATTCTTCCTCTTCTTTCCTTTCCCTACCCTCCACTCTTCCCTCTCCTTCCCCTTATCTCCATTCCGCATCCCTCTTTTTCCCTTTTCCTTTTTTTCTTCCTCTCCTTTCCTGTTCTCTCCTCTTCCTACCCTCCATCCTCCCTACCTTCCCCTCCTGCATCCCCCACATAATAACAAGACTCCATCACGGGCGTAGATCACCGCGTCTCCTTCCTTCTGGCGGCTGGCACTTCCCTTCTCTGGTTTTAGGAGCCGAGGGTCACCAGGTCTCCATCAGGTCGTTCCCAGGTCAGAGGCTCCTTCCCGCCTGACACCTGATATGATAACGCCATACGAGACACAGCACATTGTTTCCCCTGAGCCTCCATCCCTCCTTCCTACCCTCCTTCCTTCCTCTCCATCTTTCCTTCGGCTCCTCAGTGGCCAGGCAGAGGAGGTGGGGAAAGAAAAGGAAAGGGAAGTGGGGAGAAAGGAGGGAGCGAGGAAAGGAAAGACGGGAAGGGGACCACAGAGGGACAGGAAAGGAGAGCAGCGGGATTATGAGGAACAATGTCTGCAGGTTGGGTCAGCTTACTTAACGTCTGCGAGGAATCCCAGATAATTTAGTTTGTGGAATGCCCGGGCTAGGAAGGGAAGGCCGTGCTGGCGGGGCGGGGCGGGGCGGGGCCGGATGTGCTGCCATAACGCCTAAAACACGTCCCACCGCCGTGACCAGTGACCCTTGAGGGAGACTAACGCCGCCCTGGGTCGGGTCAGCCCCGGTATGCCTAAACTACTACTGTAACTGACACTTGTGATTTCCGGCAGCGAGGGGACGGGGCGGGGGCTCGGGTGGGCCTCGGGGTGGGTGGGAGGTTGGCCTATGGGTGGGTCGAAGGGTGTGACAGAAGCGCCGCCGCCCTCATTTGCCCCTCCTCTTATTTCCCCTCGTTCCCAGCAGAAAAAAATGAACTTCATGTGATTAATAGTAAAATCTTAAAATTATCGACATATTTACGTTTACATATCATCAATCGACTCCAACTTTTCCTCTTACAATTATTTCCGCTCCATCATGTTCCCTTTCGAGCGGAGATTGTCGAGACGAGCGGGAGACAGGTGAGGGGGGCGGGGGGAGTGGGGGGGGTTAGAGGTAGGGGAGGCGAAGGGTGTGGAAAGGGCGACTGTAGAGGGGCTCTTTCGGTCAGGGCGGCAGTGGTGGGCGTATACCTGGCAATTATATCACCTTGGGCTCTGGATTCGGCGCCGGAAGGTAGTAATTTATTGTATTCTACCTTCTGATAATTGATTGTGGTCTCAAGGCTCCCGATGACGGTGCAACCATCGCCCCAATCACCTGTATTGATCTACCTGGCCGCCCTACACCGCCAGCACGTGTCTGGGTGAATAAGAGTGTATAGTCACACCTGTTCGGCGCCACACGTTTGCCCCACATCTGCATTACCCGCCACACCTGTCCACGTGATATTCGCAAGCATCAGACTCATTTATTCGCCCGACAAGTGTTCCGCCAGACGTCATCCCACATGTGTGACCCTGAACTGCCCTAACGCTCGCCGGCGCCGTCATTACACACACTATTACGTCTCGCCCATCTGCGAACCCGCCATATAAACTATCCTCGGGGACTGAGAACGAGGCGACATTAATACACTTACAAAATCGATACTTATAAAATGAATCGTCTCCTCGCAGTCGTTGTAGAAACCCTCATGGATTTTGGCGGTTTCTCTTGCTCTTCCTTCCTTACAAACCCTCGTCGGCAGTAGCAAAGGCGGCAGGGCGTTGTGTGTGTGTGTGTGTGTGTGTGTGTGTGTGTGTGTGTGTGTGTGTGTGTGTGTGTGTGTGTGTGTGTGTGTACGCGGGGCCTCAGTGTATGCCTCCCCCGATGGGTAATGGACGGGGCAGCGCGGGATTATAGGGTGATGGGGAGGCTGGGTGACAATGGCAGCAACTCACCCTATCCATCATATGAGGGACGGCTGGGCCACCACTCCCTGTCTCCCCGCCTACGTGTGTGTGTGTGTGTGTGTGTGTGTGTGTGTGTGTGTGTGTGTGTGAGTGTGCGTGTGTATGTGTTTAAAAAGTTTCCCCAGTCCAATGTTTTCTTATGGAGTTCTTCCCCTTAAAACGCTCTATATATGCTTGGTTCCTTGTCACGTAAGCACCCAAAAGCAGTCCTCGCCTCGACCCACTCACGACACGTAAACATGATTGATCCGCTCCTCCCGAGGCCCCTAAATTTTCTTAAGGGAAACTCATCCATTTGTGGAGTGTCGCCGCGTCGTGTACAATGTGGTTTCCCCGCCTGGCCGTACGAGGAGCAGCCGCAGGGAAGGACACGCAGTCATCTGTAAACTCAATAGCAGTGAACCGCACCAGGAAGTGGCCGATTGATTGAAAATTCACTTCTTGCGAGTCGATTCCAAAGAAAAGCTTATTGTGGCATAATTTTGAGTCCGGGTGACCGCAGAGACGGCAAATTTGTCCTCCCAGCGGTTAGATAGACAAGAACCAAATCCCTCACGGCCCCTCCTTCCTCCCTTCCCTTGTGTGTGTATGGCAGCGGCCGCGGCTTGGCTCTGCAATTCACGTAATGTTAACTAATGGGACTTGTGTTTGCCCATGTGTGAGATTGCAGATGCTTTTTCCCGCTCAGGGCTTTGGAGCAGCTCACCTGGAAAATCCAAGTGGTGGCCTGAATGACGGTGCACTAATAAGTGTACTCACGGCCCGGCGCCACCACCACCACCAGGCCCGTCGGCGCCCCATCTGCTGGCGCTCAAAGCCGCCGCTGTGATGCGTCACACACTAAGGCAATGACAAATGAATCTCGTCTCATCTTACAGTATTGATTAATCTCACTATTATTTGTTCTTGGGTTGTTGGCGTGGCATCACTGTTCCTCTTCCATCACTTCTCATCCCTCCACCTCGCTCCTCCACCCTGACCCACTTTCCGTACTCACACGGAATCCACAACCCGTTCCCGGCGTGAGACTGCGGGTCATGGGTCAGGAGTCGCTGTTTCGGGAAGTTCGGCCGAGCGTCAAATGGACCAGTAAACGCCTCATCTGTGCCGTCCTCTCAACCTTTCTGTGACACGCCACTCACGCTCTCCCGCTCCATCTGTGACTCACCGTCTTGTCTCATTCAACATGCAGCGTCGGCTCTCCAGACCCGTCCGTCAGGTTCCTTGTCTGATCGAGCCTGACGGAGTAATGTAAATGATTGCCTGATTCCCTCCGTTCATCTTCGGGGCGAGGAGCATCGAGGAGGCATTTGGTATGGGCATCATGGGCGCCACTTTTCTTCCTTTCCTCCCGAGCGTTTATCATATCAGTCTCTCGGGTCGGAGGCCTGAGTAATGTTTGCCATCAGCGCGACTCCCGGAGCGAGGCAATCACCCTAAGACGCTAGGGTCGGCGCATCAAAGGCCCGTCGGGAACCCAAACAATACGGCATCGATCACATTGCCCCGACGCTTCATTTCTCTCTTTCAGACGCGCTGCACCACGCCTGCCTCGCCGCGCCAGTTTGTCATTGCTAAACTGCCTCTAGAACGGAAGGTGGTTTGCAATTATCAAGTGCTAGTTACCTCGAAGCGACGTTTGAACACATAAAACACTAGGCGGTATAAGATGTGGCTATAAATCTAACCACCACCACTATTACCACCACCACAACCTACATAAGAGCCCAGAGAGGTGGTTGGAGGTAAAGGGGAATGTAACTCTCCTCACCTCAGCTCCCCCTCCCTCCCCCCGTGTTTGCATTTCACATGAGGCTCCTTTTTAGCCCTGTTTGGTGACACTTCCAAATACGATTGACACCTGTGGCCGTACACTTTCACCTGTGTGGGTAACTCGTTAACGGGAGGCGGCCCTTTGTGTGTGTGTGTGTGTGTGTGTGTGTGTGTGTGTGTGTGTGTGTGTGTGTGGTCCGCTATCATTTTTCATATGGGTACGTTTGACACACACACACACACACACACACACACACACACACACACACCTGTGCTTGCCCCTCAAGAGTTGAGTCAGCGACGAACCCAAAATGACGCAACGTGAAGGAGAAGAAAAAAGGAAAGAGGGAGAGGAGGAGGAGGAGGAAGAGGAGCGGGAAGAGAGAATAGGAGGGTAAAGGGGAGGGAGGCATGGAAGAAGGAAGAGTAGGGAGAGGGTAAAGGAGGGGACGACACTAGAGGGAGAGAGGAGGGGAGGGAGAGTGGGAGAGGGGGGAGAGGGTGGCCCACATCCTGGTTGACATTACCTCTTTATGGCAGTAGAGCGGGAGGCGCCGAGCTGACAGAAAAGTCTAAATAATGCTCTACCAGGAAACTCAGCTCTTACATATACCCCTTGTCTTACATCTTTTACTTATGAGCGTCTGTAAAAGCTCTTTATCCACTATTTTTCTTCACTTAACTCCTTCATTTTGAGGTAACCTAGTCGGTGTCGTTCCACAAGCGGTGTTTTGGCTCCCCTCTCAGGCCTGGCAACCTCCGAGGCGGTGCTAAGTAACCAAGATGCCCAAGTCATCTTTCCTCATTACCACCGTCATTTTTTGTCCAGCGCACCACTGCCCCTGTACGCTTTATCTTGCCATGTTGCTCGCGTACGGCCGCAGATGCCCTTATCGCCCTGAGAATGGCCTGTCGTGGTAGTGGCTGGGGTGTGGTGTGGCCCTGTCCCCTGCGCAGGCCCCCACCGCCGCCTCCTGACATTCACCCTTCCGGCCCAAGACCTTTACCTCGGAGAACAGGCTGTGGCTTTCCTCCATTGTCTCCGGCCAATCATACAATCGGGGTAACCAGGTCTTCCGCTCGTCTCTTTGCACCCCCTCCTCCTCCCCCCCCCGCCTCCTGGTTACACTTCAAATCACATTTTGTACACGTGTAGTTACCCTTCCTTCCTTCCTTCCTGTCCTCTGTTTCCCCTTCAGGCCAGTTCCTCGACCCCGCCGCCGCCGCCCGGAGCGAGGTAGAGGGGAAGGAATGAGTGGCTCTTTCTGTGCCAGTTTACTCATGTCCAATCGGTAGCTCCTCCATGTTTACCTTCTATAAGTTAGTAAGGGTTGCCCGGTGTTTAGGAGCGGCGAGGCTTAGAATTGTGTTTGGAGAGTAAGGGGAGCCTGCGTCGGCGCCTCCTCTTCCTCGTTTCTGGCTCAGCTGGGGCGTGAAGGTCACCTGCGCATCCCCTTCAGCTGTTGTGGTGAATGGGGATCCTGAGTAGCCGGGGAGGCCTGTTGTGAGGAGGGCCACTTAAGAAAGAGGCGCGGCGGTCACTGCAGGCTCGTGGGCACTGCAGGAGAGGTTACAAGAGGCTGGACAGACCCTTCCCGCCCCTCGCTGCGACCACTTAGCGCAGCCTCGACACATCTGCTCCCACACCCTCATCCAAACAAGCCTCCTCTTCCTTCCTCTTCTTCTCTCTTCTGCTAATTTAACCCTTCCTGAGGACGACCGAGAGCTGTGTGTGTGTTTATCCGCTTCGTTACGCAAATGTTTTCCGTTTGCTCGCCTTCCAGTCCTCTAAAACACGGGAGGAATCGGGTGACAGGCTGACAGTCCTGCCTCTACGGCCTGGCCTCATCACGACCATTAATCCTCATGAAGGGTTCTCTCATTACGTTGATTAAATGTCGAAGTCTGGTAAACGTTCCTGATGACTATACCAACTGATACATAATTATGATAACGATATATTGATGGTGCGATCCAGGCCCCTTCCTTGTCCTATCCCGCCCTTTCTCTGTCAACCCAAACCGCCCCCTTCACCATCCTGCCAGCCCTCCTGTGACTCCCTACCGCCCCCTGTCCTTGTATCAGCCGTTCCCAGCATCTCATGTCAACCCGGGACGCCAGATGCCCAGCTCGCTCCCGAAACACGAGAATGGTGTCCCGTTCGACATTATTCAGAACACTGGACGATCTTCTTAAGCTGAGATTTCATTCGGAACTTGACCTCGTTTTTCCGACAAGCCTTCGCGTGTTTCCTACCCTGCTGGTGGTAACGTGAGGCGGCCCCGTGGCTCTCCTCTCACCCCCTCCTCTCCCCCGCTGGTCTGACCTATCTGCCGGGATCTTGACCTGATACGTCTTCTATTGTGGGTAACATGACCTAATCTCCGTGAACCCGAAACGCGCCGCTTAATATCGAGGTCATTAGTAACACGCTGGGCTGGGTGGGTGGTGGAGGTCAAGGCGTGTGACTGTGTGTGCATGAAGGGAAAGGTCACGGGGTCACTATTTCTGTTCTCGCATGATGTTTTGAAGTTTCTGAAAGGCTAAAGGTATAACTGTACTATTTTACTTTCTTCTCACCGATGGAATAACAAGATAAATAATGCTAATACGTTTCCCGTCTAAAGGCGATTCATCTTCACTGTGGGACACCTTTTTGTGGGGCACTAATAAGACGCCGAAACAAACAATATTAACGAGTTTCCGGCCAGCGAACATAATTTATTTACGCTCGCTTTAATTAGACAAATCCGAAAAACACCAGCCGACAACCTCCTCGTGACCTGACTTGCCCCGTGGAGCGAGTGACCCGAGGAGTGGTGGTGGCAGCTGTCTGTATAACTCGACCCCCTCAGAGTCTATACCGTGGCAATATTTGTTTACAATTACCATGCGCGTCTTTCAGCGGCCGAGGGTTGTTGGGCTAAGACAGCAAAGACTCCCAAGGCTTAGAAAAGGTGTAGTTATTCTTAGTGTCGGCTCATCGGTGTTAAGGAGGTGTTGTTGTGGCGGCGGCAATGATCTTTAAGGAGAATGGAATTTAATGAGTATAAATGAATGAGTGGGTTGTGTCCCTGACCTGTGTCCGCGGTGCCGAAGGTATAATTATCGCCAGGCCCCCTGACCGCCTCGTCCCCGCACGGGTCCTGGCGGCATCTGTCTGGACTCGCCAAAACGAGTTATTAGCGAACGGTGTTGTGGACGTCGGCACTTCCCGGCTCGTGAAAAAGCAGTAATGATAAACTTAACTACCTTCTTATCTGCCGACGCTCCGATGGCCGGCGATACAAGGGAGGACTATGGGCTTTTTTTTCTCATGATGCGCGGGGCAACTGGTACTCTGGCTCCTCTTGTGAAGGGCCGAGTGTGTGTTACCCTCGAGTACTCCACGCGGCCCTTCTGCCTCTTATTTCCTTTTTAACAAAGAGTCCGATTCACTTTTTTTTTCTATCTCCGCTTCATCTTTGCTCTTCTAAGCCTTTCACCTCTCTACCTTCCCGGCTTCCCCTTCGGTCGCTTTTATTTTCCTAAACGGCAAAATTGCTACCTGTGCGGCACATAATCATAACCCGTCATAGGTTGATTGTAGTAGAGGGCGTGCGGCGCAGGTGGTCCCCTCGGGGCAAGAAAAGGAAGAGGGTTTCCCCGGCCCGCCCTCTCCTCCTCCTCCTAGTCCTCCTCCTCCTCCGTCGTCGCCTCAGTTGTCCTACTCCGAGGCTCCTGCTCTTAGGCCTAACGCGCTCCCCTCACACTATAGGGTCTCCAGGACACTACTGACCCACATTCATTTTTTATCTCCCTCGCCGGGGCGGAAGCAAGCAGAGGTGAATGGAGGTGAAGCCGCCGGTGCCACTGTGTCACTGTCGCTGTGTTTGGGCCACATGGAAGGCCCTTTGACGGATAATTTGAGATGGGCGTGGCGGCTGCATTGTGGCCGCCGTGTTCCCCGCTAAGAGCTGACGAGAACTTCCGCATCCAGCCCCCATTACTTTATCGGAAGCATCGAAATACACTATAATTATTTTTTACGTCATGTTTTTTTTCCTCTCTCCCTCATGCGTTTTTTCTTCTTCCTCCACAGAGTTGGGAGCTTTTGCTCGTCTCGAAGCTGGGCTGGGACTTGGCGCCCATCACTGCCTTCGATTTCGTTGATCACCTCCTGTGCAGAGTTCCTTTCATCGGTTGTGACCCCGCCATCGCCAGGAAACACGCCACCACCTTCCTCGCCGTGGCCGTCACCGGTGAGTACACGCTTCACTTCAGTCACGGAGCGAGAGATGAGAGGACGAATGCAAGTGACGTGTGAATGAGCTGATAAGTGCACAAGCAAATGTACGTCGTTGTAGTGGAGGTTTATCTACTTGTGGTGGTAAATCAATGTGGGTGTGTTAATCTACTCATCACATTATTCACTCAGGAAAAGGTGAGTGAGAGGATAAATAGGTGTCACATGAAAGAGCTGATAAGTGCGTAGGTTAATATATGTCCCTGTAGCGGAGGTTTATCTACGTGGCTATAGTAAATCAATGTGGGTGAGTGTGTCGGCGCTCAGTATCAGAGGAGTGGATGGATAGCGACAGTTATCGTGTTATTCTGGCCGGTGCGCCACTGTTCGCTGTCAACACTCGGCGACACCGCTGATAAACAAAGCGAGCCGCAGCTGCCGCCGTGAGCTTATCTGCCTGTTTTGTCACGGGTCCATTTTATTGTCCACATATATTATTAGGCAATGCTCATTATGACCAAAAAATCCCCTCTCGCGCACGTGGGTCCTTTCATCCGAGGACGGGTGCGGGGTGACCACTGAGGGGTTGTGAGGGGCGGGGGGGTGAGGGTATTGTCCAGGTCTGTGGCTGTGGCTGTGGCTCTCCCCGCCGCTGTCTGTCTTGTTAATCTTCGCCGCCTGTGTGTTTACCTATATTACGTCCTCAGTTCCGGCGAGTTAGCTCATTACTTATATCATTAGCGAGGTTACAGTTGCATAAAGTTTTAATGCTACTGCGCGGCGCCACCGGCCCGAACGAATTGTCAGACCCTTCCGATCGATCGACCAATGGGCGACGCGCCTGCGACATGTGTGTGTGCCGCTGAGGGTCCCCCGTTTACGAGTACAGTCCAGGACTACAACGTCATCTACATTAAATACAACATACAGCACAGCGGCGTAATCCCTGATTGTATAGAGGGAGGCAGGGGCGTCCTAAACAAATATATATTTCGCTCCGATGTTAAAGTATACTACATGTAGGCACCCGCCTCCTGGCGCGTTCCACCGACCAATGAGCGCGCGGGACGCTCCAGCTGGCACCCGCCGCCAGCCAACCAGCGCGCGAGGAGCCCAACAGATGGGCTTGAATACAACCTATCAAAACTGGCTGGAGCCCCATACAAGTTTTACTGGCGGCTGGTGTATTTTATATGGGACAAATGCACTTCCAGCTTGTAGTTGATTGCACGATAATAACCATTATCGCCGAGCACGTCTGGCTGGAGCGAACATGTTCACGCTCGCTGCCCCGGGGACGAGACCGGCCTAGACGTGCCTGGGAGCCGCCTCACTGTGAGGGATGACCCGCGGCAGATGCGGGCTGTGTACCCTCAAGTGTAGGCCAATTCCCTGTGTATTCAGAGGTATTGGTGGGTGACGGAGACTGCTAGTCGGGACACCTGAACTTCAGAAGCGTGCAGCTCCCCCTGACAGCCTCCTGCCGTAGGATGGGTGTCAGGTTACGCTCGCCCGGCCTCCTCCATTAACTCGTGTTAGCATAGTAAAGTAGCCTCGCTCTGACACACTTACATAGGCGCCCACACGCATCCGAGCTCAGAGCGGAGACAAAAAATGTTGTAATAGAGATATCAAGGTTTCATAAGCTGACCATATGCAGGAGGCTGGACAGCCGGGGCGATGAGGGTGCAATGCCGTGGACCCTAACGTTATTCAGCACTATGAGAGTCCGAGGTAGACCTACACAGGCCTCTCCACGCTGTCACACCCAAACACAGACACAAACGTTCAATTCCACGACCCACAACAGGCCAGAACGCCCCGCCGGCCAGGGAAGGAGAATGACAAGTGATCTGACATACGTGACAAATATGCTCTCTTCACCGCGGCTCTCGGCCCTTGACGAATGCAATTACATCTTCTTGTATGAGGCTCTGAGAAGCCTCTGGCCTCGGCCCCTTACCATTAGGGAAGAGAAGAAAAAATACCCGCTTTGTGTAAATAAATGCAGGTTAAAAGGCAAAAAACTACATTAGAAGACAATTTGTTCGGCTTGACAGCGGGGCCGCCGGGAAGGGGACGAGAAGAATGAGGCGTCCCGGACGACAATGCACACTGTAATGTTGGGTTGTGGTGCTGACCTTAAGAGACGGCGCTGCTGCTGCCGCTGACGTCCTCGCGGGAGGCCCCGGTGCCATTCTTGATCAGCGAAGTAGTAACCCGGAAGGAAGAAAATGTATCACTTCATGTCGTAACACATTTGATCTTTTATTGTTAACGCCTGACAAAGGAGAGCTACGTTGGTGCTCGCCTGGCAGTACAATGTATCCCTTCAATCTGTTATGCTGCCAGAGCTGTGCTGGCGAGACAGAGGGCCGGGGATTATGCGCACGTTTCCAGGGAGTGGCGAGGGGATGCAGGTATCACGGACAGGGATTTAAAACTAGCTACATAAAAACTCTGAAAGCACTAGAGATTCTTTCCTTTTTCCCCGAGGGCCCGGCAGCCAGCCAGCGCTCCCTTGTCTGCACAGTTTTGGGGAAAATCCCTCCCGGACGAGGCGATAAACAGGCGATCTGGGTGGATTTTCTCATTGGTTGGAGTCCCTCAGTCCTTTTACAGCGGGATGATCTTATTTCTTTTTTGGCCGTATTTTTTTTATTTCCCGGGGAGGGCTGGGCGGGATCAGCTGGGTTGTGGGCCGGGCCTTAAGAGCGTATTTGTATTCTCATCCAAAAGTAAACTACCTTTTTCTCCTTGTTCCGCAGGATAATTCACCCCCTCAGCACCCGAAACGTGGCCTATAGAAATTCTTGCAATCCGGCCTTTTCTTTGTCCAACTTTTTATCACCTCTCCCCTTTCTCCTCCGTTTAGCCTTGCTCCTCCTTCGCCTTCTTTTTTTCCCTTGCATCTCTCCAAAGGGTCATCGTTTATTTAGCCCCCGGGGTTTGGACTGCACCATTCGGCAATTAGCATGTGAATATATCAGGCATCTAGGGTTCGTTTTTAGCATTCTGTCGGCCCATACTTGAGCAGGCCAAGTGTAGGCCGATATAATGTGCGGTGGGCCAGCCTGTACCATTATCTAGGCTTCCTCTCTCACTTCACCGCCGCCGCTGGAAAATCCTCCGAACAGTTATTGCTGAGTAAACCGGGAGGAGGGAAGGAGGAGGAGGCGGGGGGAGGGGGAGAGAAGAAGAGGTGAGGGGGTTGAGGGAGAAGAAAAAGATGAGGATAAGGTCGATGAGGACGAAGAGGACGAATACGGGACGAACGAAGTACATTACTGATATACTTCTGATATCATTTGTGAGCTTCGCCTTACTGTCTGATGCCCTTATTTTTTGCTGTCCTTATCCTTTATCAGTCTTTAGAAATCGTGCGGCTCTGGCAACACTGCGCCTCATTCCTACTACTCCTATTTTTTTGTCACCTTCAATACGCCCGGCCACATATGGTACAGATCTTTTCCTTATTTATTTTTTTAGGCTTGCGACGTACTATAGTTAAGATTAGCATGGTCAGTTAACACGTCCAGCTGCCATAACCATCACCGGGGCCGCTGCGTGTCCTAAACAAATTGAGAGCGACGCCCCAAACGGGATTAGCATAGAGCCTGCGTCGGGTGTGTCGCGGCGGCCGTGTTGGTGGTGGTGTTGGTGTCGTCCGCCGTTCTGTCTTCCCGGGGTTTGCTTCCCACCACCTAATGGCCGTGTCACCCGCGGTTTTATGCCTACTAATTTATATCGACTTTTAAAGCGGCATCCATCACCCGAATTGTATAGGCCTAAGAAGGTTTTGGAGGCAGTCTCTCGGTAGGCTGTGTTGAGTCTCAGCAATAAAGTGCAATGAAAAGGTGACCAGAGGAGGCCGAGAATGGAAGCCTCGCATTTTTTTCCCTGAGGGCAGATGGGTGGTCGCCTCACACAGAGTGCTAATGATGTAACGGAACCCAGCTTCTCTTAGCCCCGGCCTCCCCTCTCCCACCTGGACGTGACCATTCTGTGCTGCCTGCAAACATCCTTCGTGCCACGGTCGTGAAGGCGCCTTAACTAGTAGACACAAAGCGGCGAGGCGACCCCCACACACACACTGAGGCCGGGGACACTTGAGCTCCGGCCAGGGATGTTGCGTGGCCCCCGACCCTTACACTCCCAGGAGACTTTTTCACGCTCCACTTTTTTCATTCATATGTGTTCCCCGTCTTTTCGGATACTCCATCTTCTGTCACTTCGTCCCTCTCCCTTTGTCTTGCCCCTCCCTCACTCTCCCACCCCCTCCAATAAGCCACTCTTTCATCTTCGCTCACTGTTAGGTTTCTTAATATTACGTTGCCTTTCTCCACGCTAACGCTCGCTCGTCCAAGGAAATGTTAGCCTCGGAGTTCCTAGGAAACATAACACCCTCCTTCCCGCTCTCCCTTCCCCTGCCCAGCCTTGCCGAGTCTTCCCACAACACCTTCTAACAGTTGGACCTAACCGACCTTCGCTCCCCTTCTTTGCCTCCCTCCCATCTTCTTCCCCCGTTTTTTCCTCTCCTCCCCACCCCTCCGCGGGCACAGCACAGGGGCGGCAAAAACCACTCCACTTGTCAGGTAAAAAAAGTTCCTTCGCGGCGCACTGAATCATAAAGCCTTTTTTGCTCGATTTTGCAAATGAATGAACGCATTTATGCCTTACAGTCTCCTCCAAGGCCATTCAATTGCAAAATTAGGGCAGTAGGGAATAAATCAGTTATTTCGTTCCTTCGGCCAGCAAATAATACGGTAGCCACTTGCCAACGTGCGGTGCTGGCGTCCTGCTGGCTTATGATAAAGAGGCTGTGCGAGGTATATCACCGGGCCACAAGAACACCCTTTCTTCTATACCCCATTTTTTTCCCTCCCAAGATTTTTTGAAACCAATTTCTAAGCAGAATGGAAATTAATATCCTTTGTGTAGAGCAAAGAATAGAGGACCCTGCCGAGATTTATTCCTGATGTTTAAAAATTACGAGGTATATAATGTATGGAAGCTTTTATTTATATACTTATTGAATTTCCTTCATCTTTGTTCAGCGAAAACGCCTCGTGAATCAGATTAATGATCTTCGTAAGGCTATACTTGAGGAAGGTCGACTAACAAAAGAGGAATTTGATGGATCCTTCGTCGTGATGCTGCGGTGAATTGACTCGGTCCTTCCAGAGACGAGGGAAAAGTATGACTAGTGATTTGTGCGAGTGGAAAGGTCCGCCTCGGGGCCCAAACGTCTGCCCAGGCCCTTAGACGGTCCCTCGCGTCTGTGGGTCGGGCCAGGTGGTGGACGGGCGGCGGCGGAGGTGATAATAGTGGAGTCACTGGTGGAGGCGGCGGCGGGGATGGCTGCCTCGTCCGATGTGTGATGAAGGACCCATAAGACCGTCACACGTACACATATCTCATCCCCAAAATACCATAGTCTAATGTTACGCGCGAATCCGTTACGTCGCTCGAAATTTAGTCGTTTGGTTATGTAGTCTTAGGCGTCAGCGTCACCCTGCCCACTTCCTGCCATTGTCTTGTGGAGGCCTTGTGAAGGGAACCTGACACCATTGTGACCGGGGAGGCCCAACCAGAGACTTAGGCGTTTTGAGGCTTTGACGGAGCCTGAGGTTGGCTGTAGCAGGCAGCATCGGCGGCGTGATTGATGACCGGGCGAGGGATGAGGGGACGAGGGAGGGTCGGGCAGCTGCTGCACGGAGGGTCAGGGGTTGTCACAGGGCCGCCTCGTTGGCCTCCTGGAGATTTCAACAGGCTCGTAAGGACCAATCTCTCTAGGCTCCCGCTCCTGCAACCCTGTTAGCAGTGGGTGTCTCGCACGTGCCTCCATAACCTAAATACCTTGCCGTCGCCCATGATAAGATTATTACAAGGCTGGTGCAGGGCGTGCTGACCCCGGGTGGTGGGCGGCCCAGGCGGCGGCTAAAGTCGTGCTGGCCCCGGGCGGGAGGAGGGCGGCACGCGGGCCAGGTGACGCCGCCCGCACCGCCCCGATCTACGTGGCGTAATCAGCTCACCTTTGTGCGGCCTTGAATGCACTGTCCGCGTCTCGAGGCGAAGGAAAGCTTACACAGTTGCCTTCTTATGAAATGTCTGGAACTTGTGGAAGATTAATAAGTCTTAGACGGAATCAGCAACCCGGAGCACACTAGAATCAGACTTCTGTGTGTCAGGCCAGAGCGCTCAATCATCAGTCTGTTATCAGACCGCTCTTTCAGTAGGCCCGTCCACACTGCGGCCTTTATGGGGAGGCGCGGTAGTGGCCCTCCCTCCTCCCCCCTACTGCTCCTCCAAGGTTCTCCAAGGCCTTCCTAAGATGCCGATAGAGCGAAAAGAATGGTGGTTAGGGACATGCGGGCTGTCACGATTTAGGGCTATATATTGATTAAGTCTTGCGTGTCCTCCCACAATGGTGGAGCGCGTTTTGATCGTCGACCAGCGCGGGGAACCAGTGTTCGCTCTCTGCGCCGAGAAGGTATTTGTACCCTCAAGGGGTGAAATATACGAAGGTGGACGTGTAATATGTTACTTAGGGTAATAACATTTATAGATGACAGCCAGGCACAGGAAGTTGTGAGTGTGACGTGCATGACTGATGGAGGGGAGGGCAGCTGGTGCCGCCCGCCCCGCCCCTTCCCGCAGTGGCAGATCCTAAGCCAATTTATGGTGGACCAGGGGCAGGAGGAGCGTTGGTGGCGGCTCGTCCCGCGCCATGTCACCCTCCAGGAGACTATCGTGATCAGGCCCGATACAGCCTCCATCTTCCAGTATGTGGGGGACGGAGGGCTCCCCGCAGCTTTGTCCAACTCCCGCTCGGTCTGATGTTCCGATAAACAGTTTAAACAGCGGGCCCTACATGTCACCGTCAGGGTTTTGTAATATAGAAATAGTGGAGCCACGCGACCCCTTTGTACGGGGAGATACACACGCCTACACAATAATCCGGAGTCCTGGTGAGGTGGCACACTCGCCTCTCTGCCCCGGGGCGTAAAGGGGACAATTGCAGCCTCCGCCTTTCGCTTTTGTCGGTGCTGATGGAGCGTGGTCGTGTTCCAGGAAGTTTTCGAAAATAGACGAAATTTTGGAATTAGCGGCTCATTGTGCGGGGGAGCTATAAAGTCTTTCAGTCCTGGTGGAGAGAGTTATAAACATTTTCACCCACGTAAACCAAACTGCCGTTTCAATCTCCAATTATAACTTTGTGTATGTTTACAGATTTCATCCTTTTAGCGTTTGGGAGTTATTCAGTTAGCTGTCCATTGTGCTTTAGGGCTGCTCTGAATGGCTGGTAAGGAGAGGCGTGTCACACATCAGATAGTTCTTTATTCCCAACCAATGCCGGGCAGCAGCGTCTTGGCCCGCGGCCATCATTCGGGGCGGCCGGGATGGGTTACTATTAAATAAGAAATAGAGAAAGGAGGGTATGTGCCTCTGCGTTCTCTTCTACTCAATTCTTAAACACAGTGTTTTAGTGACCCTTACCGAGCGATACTGCGACAAACTGCCCTTAACAACGGTAATTTAACAGAAATATCCCCCTTTTATACCTTTATTACACCCTAGTTGGGACGGTGGGCGCAAGGGACAGCGCCACCCGTACCCCTGCTTCGAGGGGCGAGGCGGAGAGATGCTGCTTCTCGACCTAATCATGGGCGTCATGGGAAGCCAATACATTCCCTGAGCCATTCCCTCACAAATAAAACCTCACTGCTTTCCTTAGTTTCGTTGCTCAGTCTTCACCTGCAACACTCGTCACTCTTATTGTGGTGTGCCGAGCCTAAGCGGTTATTGTGCCAACAGCCCATCACCTGCCTCCCGCCTGAGACCAGTCATACGGGTCTACAGGTCGCATAAGCCCGTCGGCCACACATTTGAGGTGCACAGGGCGTCGGGGTGCGGTTTGAGGGTTCCGGCGGCCACGTCTGGGATGGCCTGGGTGAGGAGCCGTCAGGTGTGAGGCCTTCCCCTGGCGGAGGTCTTCCTTCACACGCTGCCTGTCTGCCGGATGCTTGGTTCGTCTTCACTCATATTCAAAGACAGGGTTATTCGAGCGCATACGATTACGTGATCAACATGGAGATAAGCTCATCGTCTACCTTTCACCCAACCCGATTAAACACTTGAAGAGCCGCCACGACGGTGAATATGATACGGCATATTGGCATCCGAGAGCTAGCTATTGTTCTACGGGGCTCGGGCGAGGGGCGGTTGGAGGAGGGCAGAGAGGTGTTAGGTCTACAAGGGATTCGTCGTTAGCTAGCGGTTAGGGAGGAGGACTTATTCCGCAGGGGTCGTGGGCGTGGGGTGGACGGCCGTGCCACGCAGACCGCATCGCCCAACCGCCATCATGGACCAAACCGCACACTGCCTCTTCCTTCTCATTCTCCTCCTCTTCTTCCTCTTCCTCTTGACTCGCCTTGCCCCTCGTCGCAGGCTGTGTCGGCTGTGTTCCTCCCTCGAGTCCCTTCGCCTCCCTCGCCCCTCGCCATTCGTCCATTGTCACCTTCTTCATTGTCGTCGCCGCCCTTATTTCAGGGCTGACTCGCCTATTGTTGCGTCCCGACCCACCAGTTGATCTCACAAAGTTTCTCCTTATAACCTCCAGCAATACTGTATGAAGCATAATGAAAGAAAGTACGCATTTATGTTAGTAGTCAAAGAAAATATGCGCAGAATTAGGTCCTGCTTGACCATTTAGGGAAAATCTCGAACCGGTCGTCCTCGTGTGGTCAGTCACGTTGTTTCCTGTCGCAGCCGCACACCGACCCACCCACCTCTCCCTTCCTCCCTTGACAAGACCAAACATGCTGACCACCGCCCACACCAACACCAAACAGCCCTGTCCGAGGCCGCCCAGAGGCTGACCACACTGGGTTCCGGTGCGTGTGACGGGGCCGACGCAGGCACGCCAAGTTAAGCCCTTTTTCCGGTCTCTCAGAATGGGGTTAGTTAAGGCACCTGAACGGATTATTACCTGTGAAAAAACTACTTCACTTAACCGAGCTTAAATGTCTTGAATATTGCAAAAGTTAAAACGAGGAGGAAATTACTCCTGTAAATCAGTATAAAAGGAAAGAAAATGCTGTAGTCTCCCTGTATTTCTCCTTCACCCCCGTCTATCTATTTGCCCCGGTTACTTGTCGCGGCGTTGAGGGGAAACACTGATATATGGCATCCGGCCGTCGAGGGGAGCAAGTACCTTATGAATTCCCCGACACATATTAATATTCATCTGACAGACTCCACGCCATCTAAATACAAGCTGACATGAAAGAAATATGAAAAAAAGGGAAACAAATATTCAAATAGCCCCTTCAGCCCAGGAGAAGTGAGTGACAGAGGTTGTAGAGGGCGGCGCCGCTAGGACGGGAGGGGAGGCGCAGAGAGGGTGTCTGGCCACTATTAGCTCGGCAGGTGTTGCGTGAAGCGGGTTGGGGCGGGTGTCGTGAGTGTAGCGTGAAACATTGTGGCTGTGTGTGTGGGTGTGTGGGTGTGGGAGGGTGAGTGGGGACACGTGTAAGGTGTGCGGGACGCTTCGACCAATCAGGAAGGCGCGTGCGTTTGACCGGACGTGACGTCATGTTATTACGAGAGCCACGAGTCTACAGGAATAGAGCCCCACCCTTGCACGCCGGGGAGGGAGAGAGAGAGTGAGAACGGGAGGCTGGGAGGGCGAGGTAACCTGGGATTGATATATGGGTGATATGGCTACACACACACACACACACACACACACACACACACACACACACACACACACACACACACACACACACACACACACACACACACACACACACACACACACATGCACACGCACACATTTAGACAATAAATATTAATCCATAAAACCGACAATTACATATGAGCCTTAAGCCGTAAGTCCAGCGGAGTGACAGGCGTAGGAAGGCAGTGAAGGAAGGGGTGTGGGAGGGAGCAGGAAGCTGGAGCATGTGCCGTGGGTGGAGTCCCTTTAAAAGTTAGCCAGCCAACGCCTCTCGTAATTATATCAAATTATATTGACGCCGCGTGGGTGTCTGCCTCCTGCTGCCGCCTATTGTTCCACTCTTTCATGCTTTGCTGCTGCTAGAATATGATGCCTCACGCCGCCGTCACGAGGGTTAATCATTCAATAACTAGTCACTTCTTCAGGAGGTCTACCACGCGGGTATCCTTCCAGCATCAGCCACTATAAGGACTCGGTAAGGGCGCAGTGGAAGGCTGAGAATTTGGTGTCCAGGAGTAGATGCCTCGGGGAACCTTCGACCTAATCCCCTCCTCGACCCTCAACGCCATTGTCTCTGATCCTTATTTTGTATCGAGGTGTGTGCCCGCGTGGTCAGCCGGTGCTTCTGGTAATGCCGCCAAGAATTTTGTAAACACCGTGTTAAGGAGGCATTTTGGGGCAGAAGGAGGCGGAGGAGAAGGAGGAGAAGAAAAGGGAGGGGGATGAAGTGGCAGTGTGAGAGATGAAAGGAGAAGAGGTACGCTTGGTAGGGGCTTCAGCGGCTCTCACGTTCCTATATTGATGTTGGTATGTTAATCTCAATAACTGCTTGCTTGAGCCTGATTATGATTTTCTTTAAGTATTTGAAAACCTGAAGAGTGAACGATATAAGAGTTCCGGTGTTGTGGGGCGCGGTGCGTGTGTACAATGGCGTGTTGTTGTCGCGGACGTGTTTGTGTTGGGATGTCAGTGTGTCAGGAAGTAGGCAGGACGCGTTGCTGTGGCACGAGCCCCGGTCTGTGCCTCACACCGGAGGGGCGGGGTCGGGGGCCATTCATCGGTGAACACGTGGGCGAACTGCACACTGGTTGAAAAACACTCCAGCCTGTGATTAAGGCCTCATCTATGGGTGAATGGTTGAAAAGGAAGAATTGTACGCCTAAAGAAAGCTGATATAATAGTCCTAATGGGTGGGGGAGGGCCGGGACCGAGCCAAGAATGCGGCCGCAGCGTCTCGAGGGTCAGGGAGTTGGGTTTCTATCCTGCCGTAGCATCGCTTGGGCCCCCGAGGGATTTCAATGCCAGTGTAGATAGCAATCGAAATTATAGGCTCATAGGGTCCTCTGTCGCCCGGCGTGGCTTATCTGGAGGAATCTGGCCTGGTTGTAGCCCACTTTAGCCGCATGCTATGAGGAGGCAGGAACGTCCTTGCCCTCAATAGGACTCCAGACAGAATATAAACTACTTCTAGTTAGGCTGAGTGCCCCAACCACACAAGCAATTATATTATTATTAGTGACGAGCTTGGGAGGGGAGTTCCTTCCACTAGTTACGGGTGAGTCATGGGCGTGCGTGCGCGCGGGTCATCATCAGCAATGCCTCGCCGAGCCCTTTGTCCACGAGGCTTCTCAAGGGTAATTAAATGTTGTCTAACTTTTTTAATGGGTGGCTGCCCTTGAGTGAGGGAGCATCTGGTGCCTCCGAGGGGATCAAGGAGTCGGTAATTGATTCGTAAGGACGCTGTCATGCCCCGCTGGCAGGGAGCAGCACCTGGAGGCCCGGTGGCGGGGCGCAGGCCTAAGAAGCACCTCGCTGGCCCCTGGAGCGGGGGCTCAAATGGATTCTGACAGGAGTATGTCTTTTTACCTTACATTGCCCGGTTTGGAATTCACTTAACCTCGTAAACTTCTTTGCTGGAGAACTTGCGGCATATAAGTTTTGCTTGGGGCATAGAGGTTGCCATTATGTGTAACGAAGTAACTGACCATCTGCGGAGTGCTTTCTCAACGCTGCCCTTCGATGCCCCTGGGTGAGCCTCGATCGATCGGCGTTCCCCTCACAAGGTGTTCGGGCCAGCGGCGCGCGGAGACATCTGCTCCTCGGCGTCCTCCCGTCGCTCCTCACGCCCCGATGCCACCCTCCCCGCAGAGACGCATCGCCTCCCATAAACTCCACCGATGAAAAGATACGCCAGGCTTGCACCAAAAACTTTTGTGCCTCACTGAAATACCTGCGTTTTGAAATGCAGCCACCCAGCGTAGCAACATGACGCACCACCACAGCAAATGGTCAGCAGACACCGTGATAAAGGATACGTTCACTGTGTAACGAGTCTCTGACGCAGACGGGAGGAAGTGAATGATGTAACGGAGTAAGAAGGTCGTGAATGAGCCCCAGACGCGATTGACTTCAACACTGAGCCCATTTCTTTACTTTTTCTGTTTGCTTCCATTCGAGGTCCAACATTCCTTACATTCTGAGTTCCGCTCCTTTTTCCCGCTGCCAAAAGTGTGATTTTTCATTCCTCGATCCAAGCGTTCTCATAAGGAAGCTTTTTTTTCAGATTTCGCTTTCAATGCCATAAAGTAACGCGCGTCTTTGTATCCTCAGTCACGGGGAGGCGAACGAAACTCTCTGGTGTGCTTGACCGTTACGTGTAACCAGTCTCTTCCAGGTGCAATGGTACGGACACGTGCCCTCCCCCTCCGTCTTCCTTCCCTCCACGTCCATCTTCTCCGCTCTGCTCCTTTTCCCCGTCCCTTGCTCCCGAACCCGCTTATCTCTTGCTTTTATTCACCCCATGCCTTTTAACTCCCCTCCACCCCCCAGACCTGGTTTTCTTTTAGACTGGTTTCGTTTTCTATATCCCCATCGCCGCACCTTCCAGTCCCCTTCATAGCGTCGTCTGAGGCGCCGTCTACTGCCCCTCAAACCAGTTCTCATACATCCTTCTGCACTTTTCTTCAAGGCTGAGCATCTCCTTGCCCAGCGGGGGCTTATGGAAGGTGATCAGCCCGAGACTCGTCAGGGATAACGCGTTCGTAGAGACTTTTGTGGCAAGAATGTGTTGCCGTGGTAGGAGTGGGAGGCTCCGCGAGCGGTTCTCCTCGAAATATAGTGACTAGAATCGTGCCCGGGTCATGTTTCTGGCGGTGCTGCGGGCGAAGACGCGGCGAGGCCCAGCTCCCCCTCTCAAACAACTGGGCCTCAGCCGCGACCCTCTCTAACCAGACTCAGTGAGGGATGTAATTTCAGTTCTGTCTCTGTACCACTCGGGGGTGGGGGATAGAAGGATAGCAGAGGAAGGGAAGGAAGGTGAACACTGACGCGGCCCGGTCGGTGTTCGGAGTGCGTCGTTGTGCGAGGTGGCCATTGAACAAAGGAAGGGAGAGGTGGGGGAAGGAGAGTACGGCCCTGCACAACGGGAAACAGACGGCCAGATGACTACCACGGGCCACCTTGACATCGGTGAAGAACTGCGTAGGGGCACCTTAGGGGGCGCGCGTCCTCCTTAGGCGTTGATGGGCTGTAGGTTGGCAGGTTATTCGCCGTCAGGTTCAAACGAGGAAAGGAAGGTCGCACTAATATGTCTGCCAAGTTTCTTATTAAATTTCTCGTTTATTTGTTTTCATTTCTACAGGTGGCATAACGATCGTGTTGGGATAGCAAACATGAACTCTATGGCCACTCGAGTTACAGTTCTCGCCGAAATCTTTGAAGGGAGAAGACGCGCAAAAACGACTCTTCTTTAGTGTTATCTGCGTGGCGATGGACATGAATAACATAGCTTTCTGTAGCAAAGAGACACACTCCTTCCTTTGCGGCTTTCAGTTCCGACGAAGGGTGTGAAGTTGCCTTTATAGCAGCGATGCTCAAGGCTTTCACGATTTGTTGACACTCCTGGGGCGAGGTTTGGGGCCTCTCGCATCAGTGTGGTCATCCCTTCCCTTGCTTGCGGACGGTTTTCACGGCCATTCAAGCAGGACAGTGACGGCACAAAGGAGACGCGCTGCTCGGGGTACTGCGAGTCCAGTTTATATCCTTCATTATGGTCAAGCTCAGCTATAAATTCTGCTTTACTGCCGTGCCTTTATGAGTCACTCTAGTGTTAAAGTTCTAGACACTTTTTCTATTACATGGTAGTCAGGATGCGCTACTTAACACAAAATTTATGGCATTTAAAAGGTTAAGTATATGGGCAGTTTGGTTTCTGAGACAAACGTAATGGCTGTAACTTGAAGGGAGAATTATTTTCCTAACATTCAGGATCCCCCACACCGTAGGATAGACAGCGTGGGACGGTGTCCATTCCAACAGGAGTTCATGCCCCTCGCCCATTCTCCGCCCCCTGGTTTCAACCCCCGTCGACGCAAGTTTTTATCTGACTTGCAATAGGAGCCCCTGATTGCAGCCTTTGGCACCGGCGCCTGCTGGTGGGTTTGCAAATGAATGCAATTTGAGCTGCAGTTGATCCTCGCGGGGTTCCCGGTGTTGACTTATGGACCGAATTTTTCACCGGCCGCGGCCCTTTCACTCGCCTCGAGGATCATCCACCGTGGTAACAGGTTGCTTATGGTGTTAAGGAATGAATAAAACACTGTCATGCGGTAGTTAGGGAGCTGATAAGAGAAGCAAACACAGCACAGTGCAGCTGAGGAGGCCTCACGCGACTCTTCCTCCTCCCATCCAAGCGCTTTCAAGCGGCTCCCTGGCAGGCATTCAGAGAGACGCCCCAATGACCGGGGGCAAGACCGTGCCGCGCCATCCCTCCCGTACAGCTGAGAACCTTAGCCTTCATTACTGCCGCTGAATGTCTTCCTCGTATACATTTAGTCCCCGACTTGTGCAGCTCAGAATCGTGCGAAGATTCAATGGAGGAGGATGTCTTAGACGCCTCTCGTAGTACAGGCAGTTTGTCCTTGGATTTGGTGTGGATTGGCTCAGCTCTGCACTACATGGCAGGCGTCTGGAAGAGTGAGATTTAACGCTGACGAAGGCTGTGGGAACGTCTTGTCCCGTTTGTCCCGTCCTGCGCCCTGCCCCAAACCATGGCTAATTCTGGGCTGCAGCGTCGCGAGCAATAGAACCCGAAAACTCGTCTTCATAGAAAACTCGGGACGTAATTTTTCTTAGGTGTCTGTCATCACAAACACTCATGACCACAATCATGGCGGGTCCCTCGGCGCCGAGTGAAGCGCTGTGCTCCCAACGGCTGGTGCGTGTGTGAACCGGGGACTCTAATATCAGGCAGTAAATTCATATAAATTAATGAACTAGTGAGTAATTCTCCCTCCCCTTCGCCGCTATTACTCACCCCTGGCCATCATTACCATCACGACAGTCTCTGTATGTAATGTAAATATTTATTTGATATGTTTGTGGTAAAGTAGTTTTCGATCCTGGACGACCCCTCCGTGAGAACCCCAACGGCGCCGCCCTGAACACTTGCAGCCGACGAGACAATTACGACAGCGGCGTGGGAGCTCGGCGCCGATTACACGCTCCGGATGCGATTGCTTGTATCGGTGTGAATGTTCAGCCTCACCATCATTACGGATGCGACTGATTATATTAACTAAGACTGTTGGTTTCGGAGAGGCCATCACGTGCTGGCCGCCACTCATTAGTAAGTGTGCCAAGGCGGCCACAGCAGGAGCGGCGCAGCACGCGTGGCGGTGTTGTGCAACGTCACCGGCACAGCTGTGTCTCTGGGTGTCTGGGCAGCATGTGTGGCCTCCATAACGAGTGAAATTTCTCCCAACAGATTAACTTTCACGCCACGTGTTTTGGACTTGTAACATTAATGACAAATCAAATAACTTATGTATTTTGCGAACGCTTTTGCATATTAACAGCCGCCAGAAAAGGTATGACGGCCTTGGATCAGTGGGAAAGGAGAGAACGGTGTCATGGTTTGACGCAAATACTCAACTTCCTTTTACCATACAAGGACACCTTACTCACCCCTTGGACTGTTTCGTGATCGTGTATCCGTTCATTCGTGGGCCTGACCTGTATCGAGTTTCACGTCACAAATTTTCTCTGGCTAATGAACTGGTCTTCCCCTCCGGCCTGGGAGAGAGGAGAGGAGAGGCGCCATCTGGCAGACGTGCACCGCCCCACCTGAGGCCTCTTGGTCTGGGCGTTGGTTACCTGATCTGACTCCTCTCGCAGGGGGAAGCGACCTGTTCTCAGGGCGGCCGAGGCTCGCAATACATTCACGCGACACTTTAAATCCAACGGCTCACTCTTCGTTAAGCCAAACATTTTAAAACACCTGACTTCATACGAACATAACGGCTAAAAGAACGACCGTTAGGATGATAAGAAAAAAAATAATCTTATCGTAAGCCTTATGGCAGACAATTTGCTTTCTACTCCTGAGGGCTTTATTTGGGACTTACGTTATGAGAGGCAGAGGCAAGTAGGCACGCAATGAATTAAGAAGAACGGTTGGTGCCCTCGACCCTTCAGAAGAGACGATCTAATCTGATGCATTCTTATTACTCCACCTGGGGACGGCGCCTCCGATTAGCCTGCCTCTGCTTGACGGGGTGACAGGGGGTCGAGAGGCCGGGGCGGGAGGGGCGGAGCGGCCACTTGAAAGGGTCAAGCCTGCAGGTGAGCCCCATGGTGTCGCTGCAGAATAATTGGCGAGTGAAATAGGATCGTTTTTTATTCCTGGGCGAAGCAGAATCTTTGATGACAGCCGATCATGAAAGGTGAACAAGTAATAGGCTTCCATCAGGGCCTAGGCATGGTAATGGTGTGTGTGTGCGGCGCCCGGTGTGCTGGGGAAGGCCTGGCCAGCTCGCCCTTATTTGCATATGATTGGTATGTTAAGAGGTAGGCCTAGGAAATTCTAAGGGTGAATGCAGGAGTACTTCTGTGGGTTCCTCTAAGCCGATTACAGCATTCGTCCACCAAATGCAGTTCCAAAGGCAGGATGAAAAAATGCGCAGGGCAAGGGGCGACACTCGAGGGTGAAAAACCTCTGATGGCTTATCACCGGCGATGAGGGGCACTAAGCCAAAACCAGTTCTGCTCAGGTTTTCTGGTATGATGTCAAACGTTCATATAATGTTTCTCTATAAAATATTACTAACGACTTAATAGATGTAGCTTTCGGGGCAGGCTTCCTGTGGAGGTGACGTAACGCGACGTGCTGTTACTGCCCCGCGAGGCTCAGGCCGCATGGTAGCAACAGGACGAGCCCAGGAGAGGGGGACCACGTGGGCGGCGACGAGACCCAAGCCCTGAGACGGCGTGGAGAAAGGCAGTGTGTGGCGGGGCGGGGCGGGGCCCGGGAGGGGGTGGGGGTTGATGAACTGCGCGGCGGGACAGAGGTAGAAATGGGATTGAATGCGGTCAGGCAGCCTCAGAGATACGTGGTTTTATATAGAGACAAACAAGTTATAAACATTGTACTTGACATAACCGCAAAGCTTTAAAGATAAATATTGGTAGATAGATAGCGTTTTGTGTGTGTGTGCGTGTGTGTGTGTGTGTGTGTGTGTGTGTGTGTGTGTGTGTGTGTGTGTGTGTGTGTGTGTGTGTTTGTAGAAGAGAACGACGCTCTGCGGTAAAGCAGGATGCTGCGATAAAAAATATATAAAAAAACACTAGTTGGCGTCTAACGTCCGCCATTTTTAAATGTCCAGGTGTTGGGAGGAGACCGCGTGGTTGTAGAAGATGGGGGGGGGAGCTTGGCGTTCCTCGCAGCTCCTTCAGGACGGTTCCCTCGCTGCGTGTGAAGGCCAGACGGGATCGTTCAGCTGAATTAAGCACTTAACGGAAAACTATAAAAAGAAATTCCCTAAAAAAAATCACCTAAAAAATAACTGCCGGCCTGTAAGTAGGGCGTTTAAAGCTCCACGAGGTGCGGTGTAGACGCTGGACAAAAGAGGTCCGTCTCGCCTCGGGGCCCACAATACCGTCTGGCAGCTGAGGAGGGAGCCTTCCCCTCCCGCTGCCACACAACCACCTGGCACGGCCGCTCCCTCCTCCACCAGGCAGAGACTCTTACCTGTGCCCAGAAACACCAAAGATGCCTGCCACATGGTGCATCTCCCACCCTACACCGGCCTTTCCACCCTTCCTGCTTCTCGTCACAAGGCGGAGGCATAAAGAGTTTTCCCTTCAGCCTCGCTTACTGTAGTGTGAAGAGTGAAAGTAGCCTCACAAAACGCCCTTCTAGTCGAGCGTACATCACACATCTACAAACCAGGAGCTGTTTTATCTTGCGTATCGCTCCGGGCGTAAGGAAGCTGAGGCAACGCAGCCCTTTAAACAATACGGTCGGGTAGGCACGGTCCGGAAGCAGCAGCGGTAGTAGGAGAGAGCGCCAATGGGCACGCCGGGATAATTAGAGCCAGTGATGCTCGGGCCGGACGTTCAACCCTTTAAAGCCCAATGCAAGAGTGGCCACGCGCCGGAAGCTCGGAGTGGCTGTGTCCGGGATGAATGTAATTTTCGGGAATTTCAACGCGACGCTCGTAGTGATCAGCGAGCGTGTCTGGCGTCAGGGATGCTGGGGATGCTGCTGGCGGTGGCTTTCTCTGTGGTGTTCTATGACATTCTGCTGGATTGACACAAATATTCTTTTTCTGCCGCTTTTTCTACATCTGTCTCTTTTCAATGTAGCGTTAGCGAGCCAAGATATTTTCGTAACAAGCCGCTGAGGCTGTATCTTCCTCCGACTCCCTTCCCCTCCTCCGCACCCTTCTCCTCCGTCCTCTCGCACTTCCTCTTCCTTTTCCTCTTCCTCACGTGGCCCTTTATTCTATTCACTTTTTTTGTAGCTTCCGGTCGCTGTTATTTAAGTAATACAAATGAGGCTGCTGGCGAACTGACGCACGTTATACAACACTAACCGGCAAATTTATATTTCGAAAGCTGAACACTACTCAACCTGAGTGGCAACGCGCGGCACGCTGTGAAGGCGTTGTTTTAAAGGGCGGCTGCGTGCTGCAGCTGCCGGGGCGAGGAAAATAGGTCCCCTACGCATTGAGGGCCCCCGGGGAGTGTCCCCGCCTGAAGCGCGCTGCTGCCACATTCACGCACTCTTACTTTGAAAGTTCTGACATAAGAAAAAAATAGTATTTCCACCACCGGCAAATTTTTCAGCAAATTATTACGAGTGCTATAAATAGAGCGTCTCATTTTACTGATAAATAACCAAACAAGTAATATGTTTCATGAGTTTGTTAATACAACGTGACTCAACGGAATGATTAGTAATCTAGAATGTTCTAGAATGTATTCTGAAAGTTCACATCGCTTCGCCTTGGACGGCTGCTCCCGAGACCATTTGGATGTAAATGAAGCAGCTGAGGCGGGACTTTCGGCCGTGCGCGTTCAGCGGCAGCCTCCAGCGGGCCCCTCGTCTGGTGTCTCCAAATCCCCCTCAGCTCCCTGTTCGACACAACAACAATGCAAAACAATGGGGCGGGCGAGGACAATGCTGGCCAGCCGGAGGGGCACAATAGGCCTTGCAGGTCGCCCTGGAGAGGGGCTCACCCTCGCGGGGATTTCGGGGCCACGGGGCAGCGGGGGTGACGAAGAGCTACTGAAGACTCCTGAGGGCCTTAGAGTTCGCCCGCTGGGCACAACAAGAATAGTTTCTGGGGTTCGGGCTACGAACGGAGGAGGGATTATTGTTGCAACTTGTTCTGAGGTTTGGTGTGATTGTCATCAAGGCGGGTAGTCTGTCGGAGCCTGTTGTTAAGCCCAGGAGGCCGGACATATTGAGGGTGGTGCCTGGGAGCCGAGGACGTGAATAAGCCGTGGCTCTGAGTCATCAATCCGTGGCAGTGGGTGTCCTGGGAAGCTGTTAGTTTGGATATCGTTGGAGGTAATTATTATAGTCCTGAGGGGATAACTGTGGCTTGCTGGGGAGCCTCGCTTTGAAAGAGATGTTTCATCCAAGGGGAAGCCAATGGCGGGGTGTGAAAGGGTGGACTCGGTGAGTAACGTTGTAAAGGTGATGTCCCAGCATGTCACCGGCCGACGACGCGGCAGGGGCAGGCCTGTTAGTCGGCACGCTGAGAATTTACAACGTCCATGTTCCTCCACAGCTTTTGCCCCACTTTCCCTGCGGCCTCGTCGGTATCTCTGGGTTCCGTCCCCTGCGGTGCTGTATTAAGGGGCAGGGCAAGTTTTGTCTGTCAGCATTCATGTTTACCAGATTTGACCCCCGTAACCCTCGGCAAAGTTCACCTCCCAAGGGCAAAGATGTAGGCTGATTACTACGAGCGATCGATTTTGTCCCTTATTCCAAGGGACCGTACGTCCGCCGGCACGCCTTCGCTATCTGAGTATCTTCCAGGATTACTACTCACTTCGTACAGATTTTCCATGTTAATTTGGGTGGCTAAGCTTAACAACAAAGGCTTTTGCTGCGGAGGCTGAGATACACCTGAGATAACACCAAACTTATTCTCACGTCGCTTTGCGTAATATATTTACTTGTGCACTTGAGTGACTCTTAGTTATTATAAATCTTTTACTCTTAATACCACAATCGTATATATATTCATTACGTTTGATGTGCCTTGTTTCTGACCATGTTCCTCTCTTTCTTTACAGAACCTGACTTTGTGCAAGTTGAACCCTCTGCACTCGCTGTGGCTTCCATCACCTCTGCCGTGCGTGGCCTCATTCCCTTACCGGAGTGGACCGCCGCCCTCTCCACCTTCGCAACGGCTGTTAACCTCGACGCCCACGCTCTCCACGCCTTGGTCGACCAAATAGACCTGGTGGTGGAGAGAGAAGCCATGTCTGTGCAGACCACCGTGTCCAGCCAGCAGGCCCAGCAGCCTCTCACCCCCACCAACAAGCAGCAGGCGCCGGAGCCCATGGAGTTTTTTGACGGGAACAAAACGCCCACGGAGGTGACGGACATACACTTCTGATGTCGAGACAGACGACAGTAGCGGGATGACGCTGCTGCCTAAGTGAGTCGTCGAGACCGCCTTGATTACTTGAAACTTAAACCTGTAACAGACGTGTTGCCGGGACGCGGGCCTTGCTACCTCCCCCTTCAGCTCAGGTACAAAGAGGGTCGATGAGGCCTCAGTGCAAGTCCATACAAGTTAAACACACGTTTCTCAGGATCCGAACGTCCTACCTAAACAACTAGAGTCCTGCTAAGGATTCACACATATTTTAATGAATGGACTTGAAGCCAAACCAAAGACATGATGAAGGTGGGCTGGTGGTGGTTCTTCAGGGCTGCTTGGGGTTGGGTTTTCACTGCCAGACTTCACCAAAATCTCGGGGAACGTTCAGCGTCGTCTCCTGCAAGCCTGAGAGCCGGCACGCGTCCTCCGGCAGGGCGATCTGGCTCATACCAAATGGTGTAGATCTCAGTCATATTTGTATCCAGTCAAAGTCACGGGCGGGGACGCGTGGGGGCGGTGATTCGCCCTCAGCTGAGTGGCAACTCAAGTCGATTCAGCGGATAAAAAACATCAATATGCTTATGATTAAAAAAAAATATATATATTCTTGTAAATTTCGGATGACTTGAGTTGCTACAGTGACGCACAGCAACCCTCCGTCCCGCTCCAGGCGAACGGCGGTGTAGTGCAGCAGCGATTCCAACGTCAATCAAAATACTGTGATGAAGTCGGGGCCGAAGCCGCCCCATTCTGACCTTGGCTTCCTGTGGCGCTACACCCGCTCAGAACAGTTCCTGCGTGGGACCCCAAAGTGCGTTGGATTAAACGTGTCAGTATTATTAAGTAATAATCAAATCTATGTTAATGAGACGTCAAAACTAAGGTGCTGTAAATTTCGATTCTCAGTGTTTGTTCACGCCTCCAGTTCACCTGTCCCAGAACACGGTGCGGGCATTACTTCCGCCAGGTACTCTCGCCGCGGCCGTGCGTCGGGCGAGGGTAATGCAGGAACAAATTTCTTATGATCTCGTCGGTTGTGTGAAGAAATAATGCACAAATTTTGTACTCTTGTATAAACTGTATCGTGTATATAGTGTAATTAATTTGTTAATATTCCTACCATAGGCTATTTTATAATATATTTTAAAGCGTTGCAGTCACTTCGAAGGAAGAGGAATCTTTGCTCTTCGAACAGGGAGTCTTTGAGTAGCCTTTCATGACTTGAGATTGAGTGTCTTCAAACCGCATTGGTCTCCAGACGAGTCCCGTCGACTCGAAGTTACCTGAAGAAGTGCCTTGTGGGAAGATTAGTGCCTTTAATTGTTGAGTATGTGAACCCTTCTGGCTTATAGCTTGCCTTCTGTATTCTGTACGGTAAATTGTGCCTTAAATTGTTTCGTGACAAATATTATTTGTTCGTTTGTACTTAAGACATGTTCCGTCTGTAACTTGTTAAGAGGATTATATTTGATACTCTGACTCATGAACTGTTCTCGAAGCAGACATGGTTTCTATGATGTAAAAATGGTTTCATGACAAAAATAGGTCTTTGATGCTATTTATGTTGAGTGTCAGGATGTGTGGGCCGGCCCGTGAGCCTGCTGGCGGCCGTAGCTCTAGCGTAGTGTTGAGCCTGGTGTCTCAGGTGTTCTCTAGTCGCGTTCTCTTGTTGCCGAATGATATCGTCTTGATGGCTCGGGTTCACTTTGTACTCACGTCGAAAAAAGGAGTAAAAGTTTTATACTAAAATGTTATCACAAATTTTATATAAAGGGTTCCTTATAGTAAGGATCCTTGTTTTGGTTATGTAAAACTTTGATAATTCCTTGTACTTTTCATTGCCGTCATAGGTAGTCTTTCTCCAGCAAGTTGACAATGTTTAGGCCATGACGTGCCTCCCAGCCACGGGGCCGCCATTGGCTGCTAAGGTACAACCGTGGGGAAGGTCAGTGAGTGTTCCTGACGCACACGGATACACTGCCGCGCCGCATGAGGGCGCCTCTCCTATACTAAGCTCAGTGGTTCAGACACTGTACAAAGTAATGCACCTCACTGGCACCGCGCGTCCAGTGCCACTAGTACAACCACTGGAGCAGCTCTGTTAGTCGCGGCTCAGGAGGCTGCTTCACCGCGTAAGGTTGGTAGACGAAGCTATGAGATAAGTGATTGAAAAAAAGATATTTGTACTCGATTAATGTTTGTGTTTCGTGAAAAAATTTACTTCGTATTTTGGGATGTAATTATTTATAGTCTAAGCTGTGTTCTGATCAATAAAGAGAGAAGGTAACCCATGTATTTAACTAACTCCCCCCTTGCATGCGTCCCTGTCTTCGAGGCAACACAACACACTGGTAACTGACAACAACCACGGAATAAAAAGGAAATAAGATGAAAATAACTTTTTTTTGTTTGGTTTTGTAAAAAGTTAAAGATAATAAACTACACAACAAACAAAACTTCTGATGAATGATGAAATACAGGAATGGGCCAAGTATAAGAAAAATGTGAACCCGGAAAAAAATGGATACATAATTAAGGAATCAATGACCAAAAGCCTTTAACAGATCTGGTGAGTCTGAAGATCCATTTAATATGAAAACAAAGGGAACGACATGAACACAAACTAACAGGATTATGAATTGTCATGACCTACTATTTTTCATTCAAATCACAACGCACAAAAAAATAACAAGATCTGAATTCAAAGATAAACCACTCATAAACTTGCCACCATAACAAATACCAATAAATGAACAACACAATATCCAACGCTGAGACAAAAGAAATAAATGCCACAGACAACCTTCAATCAACGAGCAAGAGCGAAGCATCACTAGCAGATACCGATAGGCAGATAACATACAATCTGCAAGCAGTGATGAGGCAACGCAAGCACGAAGCTGAAAGGAAAGACGTGCGGCGGGGGAGCGTGGGAAGGCAGCGTCGCAGGGACAGTACTACCAAGGTGACGATAACTCAGGTGGACAGAGTACCAACCGCGGGACGGAAATTCAGGGCGACTCGGGCTCGGTGGAGTGGAAATCGAGTAGGATGAAATTTCAGCCACAGTACCAACCTTCATTTTTGGGAATAACCATTATCAGGTGGAATCTGAGATAAGGTAACCTGGGGAAAGTGTTCGGTGTGAGAAAGTGGTTATTGCCGCTGATAGTGATGGTGATGATAACGCTGATGAGGGTGATAAGGGCCAGGGCGGTGCGGCGGTGGTGCTCTCGGGCAGAAAACTAATGGTGGGAAGGATGATGCAAAACACGGTAAATTATGCGCGATAATATTAACAACTCGCCCAAGTGTTATGAAAGACTCAATGGATGTCGCCACTAACTTCATCTTGATCGTGAATGAAGATGCATCGAACGTCTGTGTGAAGAGAAAGTGAAGAGCACGATGATGATGTTGAGGAGAATAGGTCTTCAGTTTTTGTTTCCTCGTCCTGGGAGGCCCCACGACCACGCCCCGGGCTGCCCCGCCGACAGGATGTGGTGAAGCGCTGCTCTCTCAAATTCTTCAGGTAAGCCGAGACGATTTCACGAAGGGCAGGTGAACACAGATGGAGATTACCGTGAAGTGCAGCCTCGGGAACCTGTCGTCGGCCGATACAGGTGCGGCCCAAGGCGACAGGTCGTTACCACCCAGGAAGTAAAGGCCGGCCGCCACCCAAGACCAACAAGCGTATCGGCCACTGACAACAGACACCGCGAGGAAAAGGAAAAAAATGACCACCTTGCAGCTGACACACCACTCAAAAAAAAACTCCAAAGAAAGAAAACTCCACAAACAAATCCGGTTTTTTAAAATTCACCGACAACTAACACCGCGAGGAAAAGGAAAAAAAAAATGACCACCTTGCAGCTGACACACCACTCAAAAAAAACTCCAAAGAAAGAAAACTCCACAAACAAATCCGGCTTTCCAAAACTCACCGACAACTAACACCGTGAGGAAAGGGGAAAAATGACCACCTTGCAGCTCACACACCACTCAAAAACTGCAACGAAAAAAACATGCACCAGAAAAAAAACATTCGGGTTTCTTGAATTCACTGACAGCTGAGACCGCGAGGAAAGTTAACGATCATTTTACTACCAAGAAACAGCGGACACAGCCCCCAGACCGTCGATAAAAAGCAACAGCAAAAAATATTCGTGATTAAAACCTCGATATTGCACGTCATACGCAATGATAAGTATAGTGCCAAATATAACGATCACCTAATATACCAATACCAACAATAAAAAGGTTTCAGTACCAAGCTTAGCCCACTTAGACGCATCGTTATCCGTGGGTTATACTATAAATGTTTGTCTTGTTGCCGGAGTAATATATTGCCGACACATAACAATGCCGTCCAACATCTGCTGCTGTAAGACACAACGAGTGATTTATGAGAGAAACAAACCACGCCGGAGATACATGACTTCATACATGCATACATAAATCAGGGAGAGAGAAAAAACAGACAGACAGACAGATAATGATGGATAAACAGGGAGATTCATAGGTAGACAGACTTTTCTATTTTTTCTCATTCAAATCACTTAACACACAAATTACCACAAGATCCCTATATGAACAACTACCTGAACTTGCCACCATAACATAAATAAGTGACAATAAACAGACAATCTTCAATATACAAGAAGAAACAGTAAAACAAATGAATACCGAGCAACAGAAAGCTTACAACGTGACTAGGTTCAGCTCTGGGGCAGCGTGGATATACCAAGCCTTGTTTCCACCGGGCACGGCAAGCAGAAGTCTTAACCATGAGAGAAGCGCCTCATCACCACAAACGATTCACTAATAAACTCTAAGAACACGTGGGTAGAGTCCCTTTACAACCACTACGCCTCACCACTCAGCCTTGGTAGCAACACACACGCCTCGGTGTCAAACCATTCCCTTCTAAACCTCAGGAAAGACACACGCGGACTTACTTTCTAATCACTTTTTTGTCATCATCCTTTCTTCAGTCTGTACGTGCGTCGAGTAACTTTACAACGACTACGCCTCACCATTCAGCCTTGGCAGCGACACACACGCCTCGCTGTCACACAATTCCCTTATACACCTCAACAAAGACACACGCGGACTCACTTTCTAATCCCTTCTTGTCATCATCCTTCTGTCAGTGGGTAGTCATGTTCCTCAGTCTGCGCGATCGTCTAGTCCCTTTACAAACACAACCCCGCGCTATCCAACCCTAGCAGATACACTTGCCTTGCTAACACCACACTTCCCTTATAGACCTTCACAAAGACACACGCAAATTAATTTTCTCATCACTTCTTGTCACCATCTCCCTGTCAATAGATACTCATGTTCTTCCAGTTAACATGTGAACTACAGGTACACGGAGTAGACCAACAGGCACTACATAGGTGATACAGGCTGTTCATTAAGGTAATTAGCGGCGCAGTCAGGTATCGTTGTTTACGCTCCATTGCCCCGCTGACCATGTGTTGATTTCTGGCTGCCCGGTGCATTCAAAGCCAGCTGTTATCGTATCATCTGCCCTTTGTATTGTTGGTGCGCTCAAGAAACACAGACCACAACGGTGACTATTGCAATCAACCTAAATCTCATGAATATTGGATTATCTATATAGAGAACACGCATCACGCATTGGAGGTAAGAGTACGGTAAAAAGGTAATGTACTAAGACAACACGGTGTCGGTACACCTAAAAGAGAAAGCCTAATCAAATATTATCAAGATGCTGTATACGTAAGGAGGTTTAATTGCGTCTAGGTCAGTCACCCTTGTCACCCCCCTCCTCTCCGTCCCACCAACAGATGCTGAAAAGCCTTGAAGACGTCGGCCAGCACGATGCCCTCCTCAGCAGCTGCCTTTGTTCCCGGGGAATACAAACCTTATGGGGCCGATAGTGGAGATTAAAGATTCTAATTACATCACTTCCCCAGCTGGCGAGACGCGGCGCCGTGAGTGGCCAAGAACGCCGTGACGTCACCCCAAGGAGCCTGTGCGGCGCGGCGGTGAGTGGCTGAGAATACCCGACGTCACGGACAGGTGTGAGTCGGGGCGAGAGCGACGTGCTGTGTCATACGTGCACAGTTACCGTGTACACATTACGAAGCATCCATAGCCGAACACTTGAAGCCCTACACACACACACAGATCCTCGTCTATGGTTGTCAGTGCGTGTGGGGTCGATATATACTGATGCTCATGGGAATGTTCATCAACACGAGTCTTTGGTGTGTGACCCGGGCAGGTGGGGCAGGGCATGGGCAGTGTAGGATCTGGTGTTGAGGCGAGAGAAGGCCACTATAGTGGGACAGCCTTCATCTCTTATCCTTGAGTGGCAGGAAAAAGCACGTTGCAGACACGCGCCGACCGCAGGATAGAGACCACAAGATATATTAAAAGACCTTCACAATGCCAATGTAGTCTTATCAATACCCTAAACCAAAGCATCCGGGTAGCCAAAATGTTCTATCAACCAAGAATGCAAATACAGACAATAAAAGGATCCAATCACCCCGCAAGCTAAAAAAAAAACTTCTACTTCACCCTTGTAATCTTAACAATACTCTGAACTAAAGCATCCAGGCCACGAACGCATTCAAACTACCAACAATGCAAACACACTAAAGGGCTTCAATCACCCCTGCTGGGAAAATAATACAGGAGGCGTAACTCAAAACATGGCAGAGAACATCCTGAGTTGAAGTGAAATGAAGAAGACGGTGGGAAAAATGACAGGGCGAAGTAGGGTGATTGAGACGTTGGGGATGAGATAGGATGCAGAAGACGGAGGGACAGATGAGAGAGGGCAGAGGTAGGGTTATTGAGATGCTGGGACAAATGATAGGGCTGAGGTAGGATGCAAAATAACTTGGAATAGATCAGAAAAAGCTGATAAAGGGTGCAGAAGAGAATGACACGAATACGAGAGCAAAAACAAGATGCAGAAGATGATATGACAAGGGAAAGAAGGGCCAAAGTAGATGCAGAAGGAGCTGAAACAGACAAAAAAAAAAAGCTAAAATAAGGGAGTGAGACGCTGGAACAGTTGAGACGGCTGCAGAAGACGGTGAGACAGACGCAAGAAGGCTAAGGTAAGATGCAGTAGTAGCTGAAAAAAAGACAAAAAAAAGCTAAAAATAGGGGGACTGAGAAGCTGGAACAGTTGAGACAGCTGCAGAAGACGGTGAGAAGGACGAAAAAAGTCCAAGGTAGAATGCAGAAAAAAAGTGGGACGGGACGGGCGAGACGGGGCAGAGGTAGGGCACCAGGTAAGTGGACCGAGGACATGACCGGATGTTGTTGAAGTCTGGCGCGGACGAGGAAGGCGGGCGAGATAACATTTATTGGCAGTAAAGCGCCGGTAATGCCACGCGGCCGGAGTTCGGGTGTTCGGGCGGAAGGGAGGCGTCAACAGGGTCCTTCACTTCAGGGTCTTTTCTTCGGGGTCCTTCAACTACTACAAGGACCAATAAACCTCAGTGCGGAAAAATGAGAAACACCTCGACTTTTAAACCTCCTCCGTCAACTGGGTTCTTCCTTCGGGGTTCTTCCTTTGGGGTTCTTCAGCTACTTCAAGGACCAGTAAACCTCAATACGGAAAAATGAGACACACCTCGACTTTTCAATCTCCTCCTCACCCTCTCCCTTCCAGTCTTGCATCCTCTTGCGAGCTCCCAATGCGACCAAACGAGTAAAAGGAAAAAATAGGAGCAAATGTAGTGAGTTTATATCGTGTTAACCGTTTAATAAGTAATAGTGTAGCTGAGCGGAGGGTCGGATTTAAGTTTGGAAGTACTCACCGTGCTCCTTTTAACCGGGAAATAACCTCGGAAAAAGTTCAAGGCTTAGTTTACATAAAAAAAAATGATGAGAGAGAGAGAGAGAGGAAAGGCGTAAAACTGAAACGGTCGTCGCCATGTATCTGAATGCTGTATAAATGAGCGGCAGTTACGTGGACATTCATAGACCAATCAGCGAGTGTATTGATGGGAAGGATGACACCTATTTAGATTATATTATATTAAGCTGTTTTAGGAGGGGAGAGAGCAGATGGATAGATGGATGGAGAGATGGATGATTGATTGATCTATGTGGATCTCTCTCTCTCTCTCTCTCTCTCTCTCTCTCTCTCTCTCTCTCTCTCTCTCTCTCTCTCTCTCTCTCTCTCTCTCTCTCTCTCTCTCTCTCTCTCTCTCTCTCTCTCTCTCTCTCTCTCTCTCTCTCTCTCTCTCTCTCTCTCTCTCTCTCTCTCTCTCTCCTACTTAGCATCAGTGCAACACTTTCTACGCTGCAACGAATGAATGAAGAGATGGAAAATGAAGATAAGAAGAAAAAACGAAGAGGAGGAGGAGGAGAAGGAAAAGAAGGAGGGGGAGGAGGAGGAGGAGAGAGTATAAGAAGGCGAGGAGAGGGGAAAGGAGGGAGGGACGGTACAGCATCAAGGAGAGAGAAGGAGAAAGAGAGAGGAAGAGAGAAACGAAGGAGTGATGCAATGGGGGATTAGGCAGGCCGAAGAGAAGGTGGTTACTCCACTTAACGGGGGAGCTTGCCGTAGAAAAAAATCTTAGGGCCATTCACTCGCGCCTCGCAGCTCCGGTTTTGGCTACCTTTTTGCCCCATCAATGTGTCGTTTATCGGGAAATTGGTCGAGATGGCGAGGATAAACGTACAAAGAAGAGATACGGGTTGAAGAAAGAAGGGGAGAGTGAGAGTACGAGAGCCAGACAAGACCCTTCCATGTAGTAAACGTTAATCCGCAAGATGATGGGGAAGAAATGAGTTTTGAAAAGGGGGTTTAAATCTATACAAAAAGAAGTAGGAAGGGGTTGACTGACTAACTGATTGACGGACTGACTTACTGAGTGGCTGACTGACTGACTGACTGACTGATATTATGACTGATTAACTGACTGACTGACTGGATAAGACACTGACCAACAAACTGACGGAATGACCAGAGAGAGGAGAGAGAGAGAGAGAGAGAGAGAGAGAGAGAGAGAGAGAGAGAGAGAGAGAGAGAGAGAGAGAGAGAGAGAGAGAGAGAGAGAGAGAGAGAGAGAGAGAGAGAGAGAGAGAGAGAGAGAGAGAGAGAGAGAGAGAGAGAGAGAGAGAGAGAGAGAGAGAGAGAGAGAGAAAGGTGGTAAAGAACAGGGAAAGAAGGACGGAAGGAAGGAAAAAGAGAGAGGAATTGAATGAGTGAGTGAGTGTGAGTAAAACAGTTAGGGACGAAGAGAGGAAAAGAAGAAAAGAAGGGAAGAAAGAAGAAGGAAGGAAAAAAAGGAAAGGAGTGAGGAAGTGAAGGAGGAAGAGAGGGTCAAAGCAAAACTAGGTCACAAACAAGCACACACACACGCACGCACACGGACAGAGGCATGTAACGTGAATTAGGGGAGAGGGAGGACAAGGGACAGAGGGACAGGGAGGACGAGGAGCAGGAGAAAGCTGTAGAGGCTGAGGCGAGGCTGGGGTGGTTGGCGGTCACAAGCAGCCCCATAAACTGTCGTGGGATGAAGGCGTGTGTGGACAACCTTGGCTCTGGAGGGTGTGAATGGCCTTCCTCCAGAGTAATCGCCCTGATAACGCCTCTGTCACCCTCCTTCTCCTGCACCTCCTCTCTCCTCCTCCTACTCTCCTCCTCCTCCTCCTGTACTATCTCCCTACAGCTTATCTGGCAAAACTTTCCAATACGTAGATTGTTTCCAGTGGGTTTGTGACTTCCTTGTGGCTGTCTCTGTCTCGTCCAGGTAAAATGAGTTCAAGTATTCTTTTCTTAATCTTCGCCTCCAATATGCTGTCTCTCCTCAGCTTATCTGGCAAAACTTTCCAACACGTAACTTGTTCCCAGTGGCTTTGTGACTTCCTGTGGTTGCTGTGTGTGGGTATTCAACTGCTTCTGTTTTGTCGAGGTAAAAATGTGGTCAGGTACCCTTTTTTGAGTCTTCAGAAAAAGGGGTTAATGTTTTTTTTTAATCTTCGTGTCGTTTCTGCAATCATCTTATTATTTAAGTGTTTCGAAAAAGGAATTAGATTGCACTATTCGTCTTCATGTTGATCCTGCAATCTTTTTTTTTTAGGCTTCAAGAAAGGGGTTACAGTGTTTTCATCTCTGTCATTCCTGTTGTCGTATCTTTTTTCTTAGTCTTCAGAAAAGGGGGTTAGGTTGCTATTGATCTCCAAGTCGTTCCTGCAGTCTTATCTCTCCCAGGACACCATGCAAGGAACGCCAGCAGGAAGGGACGAGCGCCGGAGGGCCGAGTGTGTTCTGCGGTGTGCTTCCTGTCCCGGGCCGGTGCGTGGATCATGCACGGCGCCCCCTCGTCCCTCGTCCGTGCTGCACCGTCACTGCTTCCTCGTCTGACCACTTCATATCCGCTGCTACGCTTCCTCTCTCGATCCATCCTCCATTCTCCCAAGCCTTCCCTCACCGGTCGCTGGCTCTCAAGATGGACCCCTCAACAAGACCTCAATACACTTCTTAACGTATAAACCCCATCCTTTCCTCCTCCTCCTCCTCTTCCTCTCTCTGCAGCCAGCCACGTTCCCTCCCCTTCCTGTGCTTAACCTTTTTCCCTTCGCCCTCTCCATAACCCGATACTTTCTGACACGGTAATCCTTATCAAACTTTAACTTCTATTCTGTGCCTCTCCTTCATCTCGTCCTCCTCCTTCCCTAGTCTTTCTGTACCACCGCCGTCTCTCCCCGTCTCTCCCCGCCCCTTCCCGTCCCCTACCGCCTTTCATACCGAGCTGGAGAGAGAGATAGTGAGAGATAAAAGATAAAATGTCTTCCGGTGGGGCGCCGCTCAGCCTGGCGCCTCTTGGTTGGGGCGACATAGTAACCGTCCGTCTTGATAAATGGATTTGGCGAAGGGACGTCAGAAGGGAGGGAAGACGTGGACGAGGATTGGCGAGGTGATGTCACAGAAGAAGAGGAGGAGAAGGAGGAGGAGGAGAAGGGGGCGGCTACTGAGGGATATCTAGGTTTACAACACGTCTTGAGATATTTGGGTACGGAGGAGAGAGAGAGAGAGAGAGAGAGAGAGAGAGAGAGAGAGAGAGAGAGAGAGAGAGAGAGAGAGAGAGAGAGAGAGAGAGAGAGAGAGAGAGAGAGAGAGAGAGAGAGAGAGAGAGAGAGAGAGAGAGAGAGTAATACAAATCTATAAGTTCCAATATCAGATCATAAAAAACTGCTATAAACGCCTTAGAAGGGAAGTTAACCAAAGCAAAACGTCAACAACAAAAAAATAAACAAACAAAACGAATAAACAAGAATAAGTATGGATGATAAGAATAAATAACCTTGATAAACAGAAGAAATAAGGATGATAAGGTGAGTTAGAGATTAGAGGCATGAGCACAGAGGAAAGGTACAGACAGGGAAGAGAGAGCAGAAATAATAAACAGGAGAGAGAGGAAATAATAATAATAACAAGAAATAAGAAAGAATAAGAAATAATAAGAAAATGAAAATAAGAAATAAGAAAGGAAATATGAATAATAATAATGAGAAATAAGAATAATAAGTAGGTTAGAGGATAAGAGTCACAGATAGAGAGGCGAGATACAGAGAGGCGAAGGTATACAGCCTCTGATATATGAGTCCAATGCATCTGAGCGTCCCTTCACTCAGCGCTATCACGACTAACACACAGCCGAGAAAACCAGACTCGCTAATGAAGATTGTAGTACTCTCCCTCTCCTCACTCCCTCTCCTCACCCTCCTGCCCTGTCCTCCTCTCCTCCCCTTCTGCCCTTCCCTCACTCTTATTCCATCCATCATGCTCTCTTTCCCTCTCTCTTCCATCCTCTTTCTCTTCCTATATCTTAATCCTTGTTTCTGTGATCTCCATTTCTACGCCGCGTTATCCTTTCATCCTGCAATCCTCTTTCCGTTTCTGTCTCTATCTTCTGTCTCCATCTCTTCCACCACTCACTCTCTTTTGTCCACTTCTTATTTCCCTTCTTCTATCACGTCCGCTTCCCTTTCTTTCTCTTTCCTTCCCCTTCCTTCTTTTCCCCTTCTTTCCCTCCTTTCATCACGTACCCTTCCCTTTCTCTCTTTCTTTCGCCTTCCTTCTTTTCCCCTTCTTTCCCTCCTTTCATCACGTACCCTTCCCTTTCTCTCTTTCCTTCCCCTTCCTTCTTTTCCCCTTCTTTCCCTCCTTTCATCACGTCCCCTTCCCTTTCTTTCTCTTTCCCCTTCCTTCTTCCCTTCTCAGTCTCCACCTCTCCTTTCATTTCCCCGTTTTCCTCCCCTTCCTCGTCCCACTTTTTCATTCTTCACCTCTCCTTTCCTTTCCTCATTTCCCTCCTTCCTTTCTTCTCTTGTCCTTTCCAATAGCATCCTTCTATCACTCTCGTCCTTTCTCTACCTCTTCCTCTTCTTTCCTACCACGCAGCATCCTTCAACTATTCATTCCCCTTATCTCTCTTCCTCCTCCAGCATCCTTCTATCTCCCGTCCCTCCACCCAGTTAAGTGGATGAAACCATTACCGACACGAGGCATCATTTGAACATCATTTCAGCCCACCTCGGTCAATAAAGTCTTAGATATATACGTGCAATTAAGACGAAGAAAAAAGCTCTCTGTGGGGATTAAGGTGGAGCACAAACAAATGAACTTTCGCAAATAGACAGGATGAAGGTGGGACACAAACACTTGACTTTAGATACAGCGAATAACATAGTCTTGCGAGGAGTGAGAACAGAGGAGGAAATACAAACACAGATGAACTTAGCTACAACGGATAACTTAGTGTAGAATAGTATAAGATTATTAACTAGTATGGTACAAGTATTGTATAGTATAGTAGTGTAGCATGAGTTTAAGATTATGAACAGCGGCACAAACACACAAACACACACACGACTTTAAACTACAACGAATGACTTAGAGTGCAGTGACATTTAAAACACCAGCGGAAACACACACAAACGCACACACACAACGACATGGAATAGTCAGGGTAGAGCAAAAATAAATAAAAAAAACACTAGCGGAAACACACACACAAACGCACACACAAAAATGACTGTACCTACAACGAAAACTTTAATACAACGAAGATTAGAAACAGCGGCGAAACACACACACACACACACACACACACACACACACACACACACACACACACACACACACACACACACACACACACACACACACACACACACACACACACACACACACATGACCTTAACTACAACGAATAACTGGGATTAGGAAATGACGTCGGAATGATCTAACACCTTATAAATGAAGGAAAAGAAAACGCTGTGCCGTCCCTTAGAGTAGCGTTGTTTACTAAGCCCCAGCTGGAGCCAGTCTATAAAAATACCGCGAGATAAGCCACCGACGAACACTATCTTTAAAGTCTTGATAAGGGCCCCTGTGTGTGTGTGTGTGTGTGTGTGTGTGTGTGTGTGTGTGTGAACGTCGCCTGCCTCGCAACACTAACTCTGCCGCCTCCTTCTCCTCCTCCTCCTCCTCCTCCTCCTCCTCCTCCCTTTATCTCCCTACAGGTGAGTGGCCACGGCGGTGGACAAGATGACAAGTTATTACACAATATTATGTCATGATTGGCGTTCGGCGAAGTGAATGACCGTGAACTGGTGAAGAGGAGGGCAAAAGACGATAGTGTAGATGGCAAGGTAAAAGATGATGGCGTAGAGGGGCAAGTATTGAGTTTAATGACTGCTGAAGTAGAGGGTAAAAGATAATGATGAAAATGGGCATGAACTGAGTTGGATTGAATGATGAAGAGGAAGGTAAGAGATGATGGTGTGGATTAGGAAGTGTTGAAATGGATAAAGACGTGAGTTAATGCAAAAAAAAAAACAGAATAAAAATAAGGATGTAAATAGGTAAGTGTTGAATTTAATTAGGGCGAAGATTAATATAAGAAACAATGATAGAAATAAGAATACGAAACCATCAAGAGTAACAATTAAGAGTAACAAGGAAGAATAACAATCAGAATCAATAAAAAATAGTTATGTTATGGTAAAGTTCCACAAGGTTCAGTATGTTAGGTCCAATGTCGTTTATCATTTATACACACACACACACACACACACACACACACACACACACACACACACACACACACACACAGCACCCCTTCCCCCTCCTATCCGCACACACACACTATTCAATCATGTGACATAGACAAGCCGGTTCCTTCTTGCGTTCTACTTCTTCACCAAACCATTCCTCCTCCTCCTCCTCCTCCTCCTCCTTCTCCTCCTCCTCCTCTTTCTCCTCCTCCTCCTCCTCCTTCTCCTCCTCCTTCACAGCCCTCCATCCCCACCTCATGTCATCTCCATTACTGCACTACATCGAACCCCACAACCACCAGCCGTCTATCTCAAGAACGGGCGGGTATACATGACACTTGTCCACTCCCAGCAGCATCGCATGTGTCCAAGCTCTCACACGCCTCGACTCTCCACTCGCCTCGATTCCACGTACTCAAAAGGATTCTAATCTCATTGAAGACCCGAGTGAATGAGTGACTGGCTGACTGACTGGGTGGGTGAGTGGATTGGGCTCTTATGACACTACGACCGCCCTCCAGTTAGTCAGTTGCAGCGTTCTCATACTCAAGATTCGTTTTTTCTTGTACTATGTTATCCAGCTCTCCCTCTCCCTCTCCCTCTCTCTCTCTCACCGCTCTCCTTCCCTCCTTCCTTCCCTCTTATATTCGCACACATGTTCTCCCTCTCACATGCTTGCACTCTTTCCTTAGCTCTCGTTCTCGTTCTCGTTCTCTCTCCTCTCCTCTCCTCTCTTCTTTTCGTTTCTCTTCGCTTCATCTCTTTTTCACTTTTTTTTTTCTTTTTCTTTTTTCTTTCTTTTTCTTTGTTTCTGCCTCTTTATCCATCTTTCTTTCTTTCTTTCTTTCTTTTCTTTTCGTTTTTCATCTATTTTTTCTTTGCTTTTTCTTTCTCTTCTCTTCTCTTCTCTTCTCTTCTCTTCTCTTCTCTCTCTCTCTCTCTCTCTCTCTCTCTCTCTCTCTCTCTCTCTCTCTCTCTCTCTCTCTCTCTCTCTCTCTCTCTCTCTCTCTCTCTCTCTCTCACGCACCCAAGCACGGTCCCTCTCCCTTCCCTCGCACACAGACACGCCCCCCTGTGCCCTCCACGCCCCGGGCAGCAGCTGGCGGGTCGTCGTAGCAATGGCTCGCTGGGTCGCTAAGAACACGCTACATTATGAACCGATATACTTGACGCTCCCTCCCTGCCCTCTCTCTCTCCTCTCTCTCGTTTTCTTTGCTCTACTCCTCGTCTTATCGGTTATTGCCCTCCCTCCTTTCATTCAATCGCCCTTCCTTCCTTCCCTCCTTCCTTCTCTCGCTCTCCTCTCGCTCAACTTCGCGCTCTTTCTGTTATATGGATTTTCTGAGTCAAGACCAAGAGTAACTGTCTGGGGTTTGGTTAGGTTAGGTTAGGTTAGGTTAAGTTTAGTGTATCTTCAGCCACATGATAGCCAGCACCTTATGGTATAAATCAACAAAGAATGACCTAAAAAGTCTCATTAGTAAGGAAGCATATATGAATTTTCTGAGTCAAAGTTCCGGAAAATTCACGAAAATTCCCCAAATTCCAATGAAAAGTTTCCCAGCTCAAAATTCCAAGGAATCGTAAAACCCTACTCCTTCCTTCCTTCCTTCCTTCCTTCCTTTCTCTCCTCTTCCTTTCTCTCCTCTCCTCTTTGCTTTACTCAAGTTATTCGTTACTTTATCTCTTTTACTCGCCCTTCCCTCCTTCCTCCCTCCCCTCTTGTCTGTCTTCTTCCCTTCCTCTTCTTCACGGTTACTTCCCTCCTTTTACCCCCTTTCCTTCCTTTCTTTTTCCATATAATGAAAGCGTAATAAAAACCATGGATACCTAATGGCGACAAAATGATGAAAACAAAGAAGTACCCCCCCAAAAAAAAGGTGTACTGGATGGTATGTTAAAGAGAAGAAAAAGGTAGGGGGCACGCGTCCTCTCACCCCGTCCAGACCCTAATAAGGCCACAGGAATCTAGTGCAAGGTAAGCAGTGGCAGGTACTTATAGTTACCCTGCCTGGTGACGGCGCCGTGGTACCGAGATAACAGTTCATGTCCCCCACGGCCTGACGCCCTCCCCGCTCCATTCCTTACCTCTCTCCCAGCGTTACCAAATTATCGTACTCAGCCACTCAGCACATTGTATTTTCCGGTTTCCGACTCACAGCTATCGCAAACAGACACCAATAAGTAGTGATTTTAACGATAACTTTAACTGGAATTTCGTTATCTGTGTTGGTAGAAAAGTTTCGATCCCTGGAACTGATAATTGGGATGTTCTGAGTACGATAATTTGACAACGTTGCCCTCTCCCCCTCTCTATACCCCGCCTTTCCCCACACTGCCCCTTTCTCTCTCCCTCTCTCTCCCCCACTGCCCTCTCCCTCTCTCTCGCCTCCCCACACTGCCCCTTCTCTCTCCTTCTTCCCTAGCCATCCCCACACTGCCCCTTTCTCTCCCTCTTCTTCCTCGTCTTCCCCCACCTGTCCCCTTCTCTTTCTCCTTCTTTCCTCGCCTTCCCCCACCTCTCCCCACTCTCTCTCCCTCTTCTTCCTCGCCTTCCCCCACCTGTCCCCACTCTCTCTCCCTCTTCTTCCTCGCCTTCCCCCACCTGTCCCCACTCTCTCTCCCTCTTCTTCCTCGCCTTCCCCCACCTGTCCCCTTTCCCCTCATGTGATAACCCGCCACCAGCTGCTGCCCTCAACAACAACACTTGTCATGATGCATCGTGCCGACCACCACCACCACCACCACTACCCAGCTACCGGGGGTTCTGATGTAACAAGAGGGCCAAGTTATAAAACCTCACCTGATGAAGACCTGAACTTAACTTCGCTTCACGTTCATTTAAGGGTTGTTACTGTCTTGATTACGCGGACGCATACACACACACGTTCGCCGCCACCTCCTAGGTAAGCACTAACGGTGTATACTTGGAAATTATAATAAAGGAACCAAGATAAAAGGAAAAAAAGAAATAGAGAGAAAGAGAAGTAGAGAGCATTGTATGATTATGGAAAATGGAAAATGGATAAAAAGAACAGGAAAACAGAAAAAAATGATAATGAAAGAGAAAGAAAGAAGATAAGCTTGAGTTAGATGCGCCAAGGTTAAGTTACCATTATCTTACGACACGAAATTATGAACATTGAAACAAAATAGGGAAATGGTTGTACGTAATTATAAGAAATTTGGGAGAGAGAGAGAGAGAGAGAGAGAGAGAGAGAGAGAGGGGGGGGGGGGACAATATAGGCAGGTGTGAGAAAGGGGAGCCGCGAGGGGAAAGCGGAACAGAAAAGAAAGAATGCACCGAGCCGAGGAACATTCAGGAGAGGGAAGCGAAAAAAAAAATAATGGGGAAGAGGAAAGAATGAAGGAAGGCGAGGGAAAGAAGGGAGGGGAAGAAGGGGAGGAGACAGAAGCAGGAAAATAACAGAGGGAGGTAAGATAACCCAAAATAATAAGAAAAAAACAATAATAATGAAAATAGCCAAAAAAAAGTATAAACAAATAAAAAAAAGTGATCAACCTCAAAAAAAAAAAAAAAAAAAAAAATGACGTGACGGAGATGAGCACCGAGGTCAACCGCATTTTTTACCTTTACCTAACACAAATGGCTCCTAAATTAACTAAACAAAATAATTACTCATACTTAAAAAAAAACGGGGTCACACGCTCACGCACACAGAAACACACACACACACACACACACACACACGACCAGGCCTGCCCCTCCTACGCCTCAGGGAATACTGCTACTGATGCTCTGAAGGGGGTGACGCTGGTGGTGGTGATGGAGTAGGTGGAGGCCCCGAAGGTAGGCGATGCTTCAGGCGGACGAGAGGACGGGCAGCGAGGTAGTCAGTGTGTGTCTTCCGCCAGTGGGTCCCAGGAACACTTATTAAGCCCATGAGGACGGCCGTAACTCAGTGGTGCTTTAACCTCAACAGCCTCTAATGACGGGACGGTAACCTACCCAGCACGTGAGTACACCCAGAAGGAATTTTAGAAACTCCTTAAGCTAATGTGATGAATTTGTAATAAGCAGCGCCTTTCTCTTTAAAAATTTGGCCTCTCCTCCCTCCTCCTTATGCCCTGTGCTTCGTTATTTTTGTGTCGTGTCTCCCTCTCTCTCCCTCTCTCTCTCTCTCTCTCTCTCTGGGGGATTGAGGTCATTCCTATTGTTTCTTTGGGATCTAAAAACGATTGTAATAAGCAGCGCCTTTCTCTTTAAAAATTTGGCCTCTCCTCCCTCCTCCTTATGCCCTGTGCTTCGTTATTTTTGCGTCGTGTCTCCCTCTCTCCCTCTCTCTCTCTCTCTCTCTCTCTCTGGAGGATCGAGGCCATTCATACTGTTTCTTTGGGATCTAAAAACGATTGTAATAAGCAGCGCCTTTCTCTTTAAAAATTTGGGCTCTCCTCCCTCCTCCTTATGCCCTGTGCTTCGTTATTTTTGTGTCGTGTCTCCCTCTCTCCCTCTCTCTCCCTCTCTCTCTCTCTCTCTCTGGGGGATCGAGGCCTTTCATACTGTTTCTTTAGGATCTAAAAACGATTAAAGCCGTGAGTTACCGCTAAACCACACCAGGTAGAGGCCGAAAAAAAGTGTCTTCGAGTCCAAAACCCTGAAGGGCCATTTTTTAGGGGTCACCAGGCGGCCGGAAGGTCAGATAGAGGAAGCCATCCACCGGGAAATAGAAATTGATGGTTCAGAATATATTGGACGCGTGAAAATAATACAATTGGCGGGACTTCTGTTGGCTTGTGTTGGCCGGGATCCGTCCGCACACGCAGAGCAAGACATATAGCCACATAAATCCTGCGCGGGGAGGTACCATACAGGCATACCCAGAGGCCCGTCCTGTGCTGGCCACAATGCCCTCACGCTGGCCCTTTGTACCCGCCCAAGCAGAGGGTATTGAGGGCTCCTGTGTGCGCCCCGACGTTACGGCCGTACGTCACCTCCCTTGCCCTGTCCCCTTGTGCCCCGCCTCTCCTTGCCTTCCTTGCCCTCCAGCACCTCCTTCCTTCCTGCTTTCTTTCCTGCCTTCCTTCCTTCCTTCCTTCCTTACACTTCCATGCATCGCTTTCCTTCCAGTGAGTCTTTCTTTCTTCTTCTTGCCACACTCACCCAGTTTTCGATTTCTTGGTAACACTTCTTTTCTTTACTCCTAATCCTTCCTTCCCTCCTTCTCTCCTTCCTTCCTTCCTTACACTTCCATGCACATTTCGCCCTCTTAACATGCCCGTCTTTGCCCTTCAATACCCCTTTTCTTTCTTCCTTAAACTTCTTGCCCTCCTTACCAATCCAGTTTTCGATTTCTTGGTAACTCCTTTCCTTCACTCCTCATCTACCACACTTTCCTTCCTTCCTTTCTTCCTTCCTTCCTCTCTTCTTTCATTCTCCTGCTCTCGTTACCCTGTTTCCACTACCCCCTCCAGTTCCTTTCCCTCCCTTCCTTCCTTACACTTCATGCACCCCTTATTCTGCTTACACTCCCCTTCCCTTCCCTCTCAACTCTTTTGCTTCACCCTCTGCCCTCCAGCGCTCCTTCCTCCCCTTCGTTCACTTCCTGTTCCTCTTACCCAGCTTGCACTCCCCTTTCCTCTTAGCTTCTTTGCCTATCAGAACTTCAAGACCTCATTACTTCCTCTCTAGGTCTTCTTGTTTCCCCTCCTCAGTTTTCTCCGCCTTCTGCCATCTCTTACCCTGTTTTGAATCCTCCTTTCCATCCCTTCCGTCTTTTCCATTGTTCATTTACTATCCCTAATTGTTGTATTCCCATCTATACAAGTCTCTTTCTATTCCATTACTTCTTACCCATTCATTACTTACAAACACTCAACTAATTTCCTTTCCTTTCCTTTCTGAGCATTCCACTAAGACCCCCTTCTAAGCCATTCATTCCAGTCTTCTCATTCCCAAGGTCTCGTTTCACTGGCTCCCACATTTTTCAGTTCACAGTTCACATACGACCTCAGTCCTCCTCTACTTGCTTCCTCCACTCTTCTCTATGCTTTACTATTTTTACAGCTTCCCTTTTATCTCCCAGTGTCTCCCAGCATCTCCTCTGCACTCATCTCCGTCAGTTCAAAGTTAACACACTACCTCAGTCCCCCCCTACATACTTCTACTTACTTATTCTCTCAGCTTTACTTCCCTTCCAGCCTCTTTCCTATATCTCCCATCGCCTCCCATCGTCTCCTCTGCCTTCATCTTCATCTACCTATCATCCAGCCTCCTCCCTATCTTCCATTGCCTCCCAGCGTCTACCATGCCCTCGTCTCCAACCTAATAAACGTAACAACCTCTCGGCGCCTCCGTTATCGTCTTCTCGGCCGCAATAAAGTGAAAAAAGTTGTCTTGATAAGGGATAATCTTACTGATAGCGCATCATCCCATGGCGACGGACTCAGTAAGGAAATGGAATGAATGAATGAATGAATGAATGAATGAATAAATGATTGATTGAATGAATGAATGAATGAATGAATGAATGAATGAATGAATGTATGAATGAATGAATGAATGAATGAATGAATGAATGAATGAATGAATGAATGAATGAATGAATGAATGAATAAATGATTGATTGAATGAATGAATGAATGAATGAATGAATGAATGAATGAATGAATGAATGAATGAATGAATGAATGAATGAATGAATGAATGAATGAATGAATGAATGAATGAATGAATGAATGAATGAATGAATGAATGAATGATTGAATGAATGAATGAATGAATGAATGAATGAATGAATGTATGAATGAATGAATGAATGAATGAATGAATGAATGAATGAATGAATGAATGATTGATTGATTGATTGATTGATTGATTGAATGAATGAATGAATGAATGAATGAATGAATGAATGAATGATTGATTGAATGAATGAATGAATGAATGAATGAATGAATGTATGAATGAATGAATGAATGAATGAATGAATGAATGAATGAATGAATGAATGAATGAATGATTGATTGAATGAATGTATGAATGAATGAATGAATGAATGAATGAATGAATGAATGAATGAATGAATGAATGAATGAATGAATGAATGAATGAATGAATGAATGAATGAATAAATGATTGATTGAATGAATGAATGAATGAATGAATGAATGAATGAATGAATGAATGAATGAATGAATGAATGAATGAATGAATGAATGAATGAATGATTGATTGATTGATTGATTGATTGATTGATTGAATGAATGAATGAATGAATGAATGAATGAATGAATGAATGATTGATTGAATGAATGAATGAATGAATGAATGAAGGAAGGAAGGAAGGAAGAAAGGAAGGAACATTGAGAAAATAAAAATATACACTCACATCATCCACCTTTCGTCCTCAACATCAAGAAAATTATACGTGAAGAAAAAAAATCGCAGAACTAGTCATTTAAAAAAAAAAAAGAAAATCAACATTCAAGGTTTCAATATAACTTCATCAGTTTAACCTCAATAAAAAACACCAATAAAACACACACACACACACACACACACACACACACACACACACACACACACACACACACACACACACACACACACACACACACCAAACTCATCTCATTCAATCATATCGGTCGTCTGCTTGTGCCTCCTCTATCTCCTCTATTCTTTATTCTTTTTTTTCTTTTGCTTTGTGAAGAGAAAAGGGGAGATGAAAAAAACGTAACCTCTCTTCTACTCGTCCCTCCTTTCATTATTCTCTCCTTATACCCGTTTCTTTTATTTTCTTTTTATTTTTTTTTTTTTTCTCTTTTTCCCGTTTTGTAAGCTGTGGATCAGTGAATGTGGCTTCTCCTTTTGCCTTCCTTCCTTTCTTTCTTCTGTATTTGATTTATTTCTTTTATTTTCTTTCTATATTGTCTTCCTTTAGTTCTCTTTTTTTAATTCGTTTAATCTTTTTTCCTTCTTTTCTTTCTTTACTATTTATTTCTTGATTTCCTTTTTGTTCCTCTCTTTCTTCGTTCTCTTCTTTTTCCCTCCCATCTCTTCTTCCTTAGTTTATATTCTTCCATTCCTCCTTTTCTTTCTTCCTTTGATTCTTTCTTCCTTTCTAACTTTCTTTCTTTCTGACTTTCTCCTTCCTTCCTTCCTTCCTTCCGTCTATTTTCTCTCTACCTTTCCTTCATTCCTCACTAAGGCCAACATGATTTCCTTCTTGCCAAACCTCGATCAAAACAACATTATGCTCTAAATACCTCATCGTAGTCTTTGTCTTTCCTCTTCGATTCCCTTACACACGCTGCTGTTCTGTTAGTAGTGGTCAGTCCCTCCTCCATCTATAGGGATTCCAATACTATCGCTTAACATATGGGGCTATTATGTATGTAGGAGTTTCTTCAGGGACTTATCGCCTACTGATTAATTTTTTTCGTCTTCTGGGGAGAGACAAAGACATTCCGTCATTCTTTAGGTCCATATACAGTGTCCTTACCTCTCCTCCTCTCTCCTTTCCTCCTTCCCTTCTCTTCTTTATCTCCTCCTCTCCTTCTCTCTCCTTCCCTTCTCCTCTCCTTCATGTCTCTCCTTTCTTTCCTTCTCTGTCCTCTCCCCGCCTCTCCTCTCCTTTCCTTCCTTTCTGCCCTCTCCTCTTTTCTTCTCTTCTCTCCTTCCCTCCTCATCTCTCCTTACATTCCTTCATTTCCTTTCCTCCATATACATTCTCCACCTCTCCTTCTCTCCTATCCTTTCCACCTTCTCCTTCCCTCCCTCCTTCTTTCTCCTCTCCTCTCTCCTTCCCTCCTTATCCCTTCCTTTCATATACAGTCTCTACCTCTCCTTCTCTCCAATTCTTTCCTCCTCCTTCCTTCCTTCCTTCTTTCTCCTCTCTCCTTTCTGTCCTCTCCTTCTCTCCTTATCTCTCCTTACATTCCCTCCTTCCTTTTTCTCTCCTCTCTCCTTTCTGTTCTCTCCTTCCCTTCTTCTCTTCTTCCTTCCCTCCTTCTTCGGTCTCCTTCTTTCGCTCTCTGGCCCCGAGGAATGAGGATCGAGCGCCCCAAGAAGTCCCCGTCACGGCGCCAGCTGCACCAACACAAAACATCTTACATTTGATCTTTTGTTTCTTAGCTGGAGGGGCAGACGGAGGCCAAGGGGGTGGGCGGGACAGAGGGCGCGTGCTCAGTCTCCAGATGTTCCTTAGTCTCCCCCATCCCCCCCACGTCCTTCTTCCCCTCCTCCTCCCTCCTCCTCCACCTCCAGCAGTCTTCTTTATCCCCCCACCCCCTTATCTCCCCCTCTTCCCTTCTCTGTCTTTCTCTTTCTCCCTCTTACGTGTCTTAAGTCTAGTGCCCTCCTCCTCCTCCTCCTCCTCCTCCTCTCTATCTCTCTGTCTTTCATCCCCTCACCTGCCCCATATAATAAGGCATTTTTTTTGTCCGTCTGTCTTGTCTGTCTATCCGTCTGTGTGTGCGTGTGTGTGTGTGTGTGTGTCTGTTCCTCTCTCTCTCTCTCTCTCTCTCTCTCTCTCTCTCTCTCTCTCTCTCTCTCTCTCTCTCTCTCTCTCTCTCTCTCTCTCTCTCTCTCTCTCTCTCTCTCTCTCTCTCTCTCTCTCTCTCTCTCTCTCTCTCTCTCTCTCTTCGTTTGATCGACAACGGTGGAAATGTGTCGCCCGAGGAAAAGGTAACAGATGCTACGAAGACTATTTCCCGCCCTTAGTCTAGTTCTTCCTCCTCCTCCTCCTCCTCCTTCTCCTCTTCTTCCTCTTCCAGCTGTTCCTTCTAGAGTAATATGTGTCCAAGAGAAGATGGTATAGCAGTGGATTCGATTTCTTGTTTTCTTTCGTATTTTCGACTTTGATATTCTCGTATTTTTTTTCTCCACCTCGTGTGTGTGTGTGTGTGTGTGTGTGTGTGTGTGTGTGTGTGTGTGTAGCAGTGTGTGTGAGTGTGTGTTGCCATGGTTAGCTATTAAAAAAAAAAGAGAAAGTGCTTATATATTTTTTTTATCAATCAAGGTGAACGAGGAAGGTCAGGTCAGGTAGTACTATAAGGTCTTTTGAAGTAGGGCATCACGAACAAAAAAAATAATAACGTGTTTCCTGTTATTTTCCAACGCTGTTTTTGAGTAAGTTCGTAAGGGCAGTAAAAAGCGGCTGCCACGTGAGCGGAGCAACACGAGCCACAGCGAGAAGACGGAGAATTAAATCTTATCACATTACCCCTTTCTTTATCTCTCCCTTTCCGCCGTGAGGGAGAAGGTGGTGAAGGATATACCGAGAAACCTCCCAAGAACTGCACTGATATGAGATGAATGTGAGGCCGCTAGGAAAAAGATCACATACAGCATCATTATAATCAATATCTTAGTCAACTTTACCTATACTTTTTGCAGAAACAGAAACAGCTCAACGGCATATGAGACTGGATGTTACAGCGCTCAGAACATACCAACATCATCATTATAATCTTCATAGTCAGTTTTTCCTATATTTTTTCACATCACCGGAAAGAGACAAAAAAAGGCAAAGAACAAAGGAAGGCTCATTAAGCGCTGCTCCAGTAAGAGATGAAAGAAAGAGTGGCCTGAGGAGAGGTTTAATTCTGGATGCATCTATGCTATGTGTGTTTCCCTTACGTGGAAGATCCTGAGATTCTTTATTAACTAGATGAAGCGGTTAAAAGCAAAAAACAAAAAAGAAAACAAAAAAGCCTGCAAAACTACTACTCCGCAAAAAGAAAAAAAGATAGATGGAATGATAGATACAATGATAGATAAAGTATGGAAAAATGATAGGCAAAAATGATATTATAGAGAATTTCAATACATTATTCAGAAACCTACAAAAGCGCCTGCAAAAACAAATAGATTGAATAGCAAGAAGAGAGGATCAATTAGCGATGGAGAGGTGTTATGATACCTCCCACATTTAAAGCATTCGTCAGAGGAAGGTGGACACACAGACGAAGGAAGGAGAAGAAGAAGGTTTTTAATACGCATAACTCGTGGCCTGCCGTGGTATGAGAGGAATGTGTGTCTGTGGGCCGGCGGTGCTCTGATCATAACGATATTATAATCAACTGGACTAATATTTGTGTTTCTCGTACGTGGGTTCTGATGAGAGAGGAGGAGGTCTTATACGCATTACATTTATAATCTATCCAGTTATGAAATCGCTTCTGTAAACACGATTATCATATCACGTTAACCTGTATTTGTTCGCTCTCTCCCTTACATGGATGACTGAGTATCTGACTGACTGACCTTTTAAGGGAATGAAGACCTACGCATTACTTAAGAGTTAGCAAGAGGAACGAGCAAGTAAGTGTAGGGAAACTGGCTGCTAAGAATGACTAAAAGAAAGATAATAAAGAGCTTTAGGGAAATGAAAACGTGGCTATCTAAAGGTATGAAGACACACTTTACTTAACGGCTGGCGAGAGGAGCGAGTGAGTGAGTAAGTGTCGGGAAGATAGCTGTTAGGAATTACGAAAATAACGATAGACAATAAACTGCATCAGAGAGAAAGAAAAGTGACGGATCTCGCTACCAAGTAAGGCGCAGATGGTGTGTTACAAGCCTCACAACACATGGGTTATCACACTTAACATTTACCACCCTCATCACCACCGTAGCACACCAAACCATATCCCACCACCATCACCGACACAGCATTACCACCACCACCGACACACCACCACCTCACCACCACCGCCACCACCGCCGCCGTGAGCCAGGATATGAATAAACATGCCGCTATTGTTACGGAGATAAGACTAATAAGCAAAGGCTCCAAGGACACACTGGAGATTATATCAAGAGCTTAATAATGGTGTCTTAGCCAATATGTTATTCACTCCGGACTGTATCGCGACGGGCCACACCACCTACCACGGAATGAGCTGTACGCTTTTCAATTACAGTTACAGCGAATACAGGAAGTTTACAGGATAGATACGGAGGCGAGAACCAACAACGCGATATCGTCTTGTATAGGAGTGAAGAAAGACGGGCAACAGCACCTACCACGGAATGAGCTGTACGCTTTTCAAATACAATTACAGCGAATACAGGAAGTTTACAGGATAGATACGGAGGCGAGAACCAACAACGCGATATCGTCTTGTATAGGAGGGAAGAAATAGACGGGCCACACCACCAATGACGAAATGAGTTGTACGCTTTTCAATTACAGTTAGAGCGAATACATGAAGTTCAAAGCGAAGATACGGAGGCGAGAACCAACAACGCGATATCGTCTTGTATAGGAGTGAAGAAATAGACGGGCCATATCACCAATGACGAAACGAGTTGTACGCTTTTCAATTACTGTTACAGCGAATACATGAAGTTCACAAAGAAGACTCGGAGGCGAGAACCAAGCATACAAGAAAGAGAACCAACAATACAAAAAAGAGAACCAGCAACACAAGAAAGATAATACAATATAAGAAATGAGATGTATTTACGCTTTTCAATTACAGTTATAGCGAATAGAAGAAAGAAGTTCACAGCGGAGAGACAGGTACGAGAGCCACCAACGAGATCTCGTCTTGTATAGGAAGGAAGAAAAAAGAATCGAGCGGCTCTGAATTAGAAGTCCGTTTGATTTGTGAAGGAAAGAAGAAGGATTTTTAAGGCGAGACGAAAACCACATTGTGAGACTACCACCACCACCACCACCACCATGACGCAAGTGGTATATGATCAAGGCTGTTTTGTGGTGGTGGTGATGGAGGGTACAAGTGGTGCTGCTGGTGACGATGATGATGGTGATGGTGGTGGTTACAGGGCATAAAACAACAGTGCCCAATGCCTCCTCGACCACCTAAGGGCATGATAGCAATAGCAGCAGGGAGCACAGCAGTAAGAGACGCAGCAGAAGCAGGAATGGATGCAGCTCTAAGGGGGACGATGGAAGCAGGAGGAGCAGCAGGAGGGGATGCAGCAGTAACAGAGGAAGGAGAAGGCAAAAAAAAAAAGGTCACGGGAATGGAGTGAATACGAAGATAAGCATCGGTGGAGCAGCTGCCTTGTGTGAGGGGAGTGGAGGACCGACGGCCGGGTGGAGGGGGAGGAGGAGGAAGAAGAGGCGGAAGACGAAAAGAGAGAAGATTTGCAGACCGGAAGACGAAAAGGAAGAGGAAGGAAGGTTTAGAGGCTGGAAGACAAGGAAGAGGGGAAGATTTAGACTGGAAGACGAGGAGGAGGTGGAGAAGGGAAAGCTAAAGGGCTGGCGGAAAAAAAGAAAAGAATGACTGGAGACGAAAATAAGGAAAATGAGGAGAGGTTTACTGGCTGGAAAACAAAGACGAAGATGAAGAGGAGGAAGAAGAGGAGTTAAAGAAAGAAGGAATTTACAGACTGGAAGACGAAGACCTACGTACAGAAAACATCTTACAGACTTAAGGGCTGAAAATAAGAAGAAAAACTGCGAGTTGAAAAGGAGAGAAAGAAATATTATCAGACAAGAAGTGGAGGAGTGAGGAAAACAGCTTACAGACTTCAGAAGGAGAGAGTTAAGGGAAGATTTACAAACAGAGAAATGAGGAACAAAAGGAAAATGATTTAAACTACAGAAAAGGAAAACTTACTGTCTAATTTACTAATCACAAAACGAAGAACAAAAGGAAAATGATTTAAACTCTAGCGAAAAAGCAAAACCCAACACAGGAAGGGAAGAACGAATACCTAACCACCTTACCAACTAACTAACTGCGATAAGGAACTGCGAGGAACAACAAGGATAAAAATATACAAGTTCGACCAATAATTAACTAACAACTGCCAACGGAAGAAAGAGAGAGAGAGAGACAAATTACTGAATACCTAACTACCTATCTAACTGCATATAATAGCCACAAATAAGAGCTGAGAGTGGCGTTAGTGGATATGAGTGTTTTTGCCAAGCAGCTGCCACGGGAGAGAGGAACAGAAGTGGTTACAGGGGAGATAGACGCAGTAAATAGAGAGGCTGCAATCTGTGGCATCTGATAGCGTGGTCAGGGCAGAGATGCTATTTCCTGAGCGTTGGGAGATGGTGAGGCTGCAGTGCTTGAGGGTGGGGGAGGAGGAAAGGGAAGAGGAGGAGGGAGAGGAGAAAGGGGGAGAATGTAGAGGATGAGGAGAACGATAATGATGAGGAGGAGGGAGAGGAGAAGGAAAATGTGGAAGATGAAAAGGAGGAGGAGGAGAAGAGTGAAACTGAGGAGAATAAGGAGGAAAGAGAAGAGTACGAGGACGAAGAATGGAAAAGAAAAAGATGCATTAGAATAAGAATAATGATAACCAGAAGAGAACGAGATGAAACAAGGAAAAACCCGCAGGAAGATGAGGAGGGTAAACAATAGCAGGAGCAGAATGAAAAAAAATATCGGTTAGGTTAGGTTAGCTTAGGTTAGGTTAGGGTATAGGTTAGGTTAGGTTAGGTTAGGGTTTAGGTTAGCTTAGGTTAGGTTAGGGTTTAGGTTAGGTTAGGTTAGGTTAGGGTTTAGGTTAGCTTAGGTTAGGTTAGGGTTTAGGTTAGGTTAGGTTAGGTTAGGGTTTAGGTTAGCTTAGGTTAGGTTAGGGTTTAGGATAGGTTGGGTTAGGTTAGGGTTTAGGTTAGCTTAGGTTAGGTTAGGGTTTAGGTTAGGTTAGGTTAGGTTATTACTAAAGTCAATAAGGGTCATAACCTATCTGAATCACGCTAAAGAAGAAGGACCTCGAGTGACTAAACCCAACCAACTCGTAACTAAACTACACACATAAGAATACCAAGATGAAGATGGTGATGATGATGTTAAGTATTGTATATGAAATCTTTCTTATACTTCCCTCTAGTTCCCCCTTGGAGAAAAAAAATATAGGCTCTTCCGGACGATAACTTATGTGCAGTTGACTAAAAAATAAGAAAAAAAAAACTGAAATACAAAGAAATAAAAGCAAACGAAGTGCATGAGACAGAAAATAATAGATAAGACAAAAATAGAGAGGCGCCTCGTAGCAATAATACGTAACAAAACCAAGGTGAAGAAGGTGAGGTGACGTTAGGTATAGGGAAGGTTGAACTTTTTTTATAGTTCACCCCTAAGAAATAAGATACCAGGGATGAAAAGCTCTCTCTATCGCTCGTTAAACACAGTCCCCGATTAAGAAGACAGAGGGGAAGACAGATAGATACGGAACAAGCAAACAAGGAGGAACACAAAGAAATACAAGGCAACACACGAACACACACACACACACATAAAAAGGGAAGCCGAACGTTCAACACACACACACAAAAAAAGGAAGAGGAACGTTCGCTACACACACACACACACACACACACACACACACACACACACACACACACACACACACACACACACTTTATATATATACACAAAAAAAACGAAAAAGAGGAGTAAAAATATTAAATAGTCCCGAAAAAACAACATATAAAATCTATCTATGAGAAAAAGACATACAAAAACAGGGATTTCAGTCAACACACACACACACACACACACACACACACACACACACACACACACCACCCCCAGCCAACACCCACACCGGCCCCCCCAACACACACACACACAGGTCGTCCAGGCGTGTCGTCCAGCTGGGAGTCGCCGCTTAGATATGTACACAAGGTCGTCCTCAGCGCGCCGCCTCGTCACGGTGTCAAGTTATACCTCGGGGCTGACTCTTGAGGCCGAGATGTGGGATTCCTCTCGCTCTCTTTCTTATTTTTTGGTATTTTTCAGTTTTTTTCTCTGTTTTTCTCTATTTCCTCTTTTTCTAGTTATGTTATTTATTCTTTTTCCTCTTTTTCTCGTAATGTTTTCTCTGTTTATTCTCTCTTTATTCATTTCTTCTCTCTCTATCATTCTCCTTTCATTATTCTCTTTCTAATTGTTTTTTTCCTGTTTTCCTCTTTTTCTTTGTTTTCTCATTATTTTTTTTGTTTTCCTCATTATTTTTTCTCTTCCCATCTTTCTCTTTATTTTCCTCTTTCTATTTCTTCTCTCTCTCTCTCTCTCTCGGGGCACTCCTTTTCCTAGTCCACATTCTTCTTGTTTATTTTCCTTGTTTACTCTCTAAATTCTTATTCTTATTCTTATTCTTATTCTTATTCTTATCATTGCTAGTATATTTTTATCATTCTATTTTCTTTCCTTCTCGGTACTATTTTTATCCTTACTCTCCCTCCTCCTCCTCCTTCTCCTCCTCTAAATCCTTCTTCGCCCTGACAAGCCTTTAGTCACACTTCTTAAGCCTTCGAGTCCACGGCAACTTCACTTTTACACTTCGCTCCTCATTCTTAAGACGGACTCATGCAAGAATGTAACGATTTGGATCTGATGGCCGTCTAAATCCTGCTTTCTCTCTCTCTCTCTCTCCCTCTCCCTCTCCCTCTCCCTCTCCCTCTCTCTCTCTCTCTCTCTCCTGCATACCTTTCATTTATTTTCCGGATCTCTAGTTTCGTTATTGACTAAGACAGTTTACTAAGGCATCAGCTGGCTTGTGTCTTATGGTTTATGCGGGTTTTGGGTAGTTTTAGTGGGTTTCATGATCTTGTAACCCGTCTATCACCTGGTTTGTTTGGGTTAAAGGTGTTGGTGTTTCTAACGGGGTATCTGTTCTGTTGGGTATCGTTCATTTGTAACCTTCTAGTTGGTTTGTGATTCGGTTTACTTTTTTCAAGGTTATGCTACTTTTCTAACCCCATATTTGGTTTATCATTCATCATTTGGTATATTATTAAGTTTAAGTGGATGTTGATTTCTCTTCTGGGTTTCGTTACCTTGTATCATCAGTTTTACGTCATAGTTATCATCATCATTATCTTAATTTTGGGGCTTCCGAGTCTGTATTGGGGCACATTATACTTCTAACTCAATATCTAGCCACCTCTTTGGATTCTTTTTAGGAGCAGCGAGTAGCGGGCTTTTTTTTTTATTAATGTTTACTTTTTTGTGCCCTTGAGCTGTCTCCTTTGCTGTAAAAAAAAAAAAAAAAAAAAAGTATGCGTGCCTCTGTATTGGGTTATTTATATTTTCAACACATACTTTGTCTTCCCACTCTTTCTCACACCTGTATTGGGGTCCTATATTTTCTAACACATTATTTAGCTCCTCACTCTCCTTCACACCTGTTCGTCCTTTCACTGGTCAAGGCAGGCACACATTACCCCAACCTGCGTTCCTTGAGAGGCGCTTCACGCATGCTAACCTCACGTCCCCTCCCCTCTCGCTCCCCATTCCTTTCCCTTTTCTCATTCCTCGCGTAACCTCAACACGATTTTATCAGAGGGCTTTGGTCACATAAATTACACGGGGAAAGATACTGCGCCGAGAGTGTTTGGTTTGCCAGCCCGTACGCAACAGTCTTGGTATACCTATCCACTCGTTTATCAGGCTTGGGTAAGGTACGGGAAGGCGGGGCGGATTTAACTCGCTGACGTAGCATATGATTGTGTTCGCTCTCACTCCACGTCCGGTCTGTCTCCTCCCTTCTCGAGGCGTAAGGTGCTCGTGATCTGAGGGAGATTGTTCTGAAAGGCGCCGATAAGGAGAAAACAGGCGGTGAAGGACAGACAACCTCTACGTTTCTTTGGTTTTTCTTCATCTTGCGGAGAGGGAAGGGACGGCATTCCAGACCCAGTGCCCGGAAAATTTTCTTCTTTCTGCGTCTTTTGGTTTCGTGGATTATCGCGATAGTTTGTTATTGATGCTGTACTCGTTATGTATTATCTATTTAGGGTTAAGGACGCTGAGCGAGGGACGAACAACAAATGCTAAACAAGTCCTTCTAAATGCTGCCTCTGTAAGACTAAGACGAAGCCAAAAGGAGTTAATCTATTCAATATCGACAAAATCCACTTTCCCGAACACACTTCATTGTCAATCCTTCCTCTACAGTAAAAAAAAAAAAATCTCAAACACTAAAAACCAACGCTTCCCAAACTCTTACAATGTTACTTCACACAAGCACACAGAAACACATACACGCACACGCGCGCACACACACACACACACACACACACACAAGGAGGCACTCAAACACTTCAGTCAATAAAACGCAGAAAGCAAGCACTTCACGAAACCTCAACCTCACGCAGCACGAAGGTACACAAACACACAAACACATCATTGCACCCCCCAAAAAAACACATTGAAAAGCACACCAACGCCCCAAAACCTGTTCCGGGCCTCCCATCCTCATACACCTGTCTCCAGCCACCACCAGTAGGCTCACACACTCACACACCTGTAGCCCCCTCACTTACACACCTGTCAGGACCACCAAAGACCTGTGTCACACCCCCACGGCCTACCACCCCCCTCACCCACCACCCTAACCCAGCCACTCCCTCACCCACCAGTCTCCCTCCCCCGGCTTCCCTTCTCTCCGGCACCCTCCCTCCGCCCTCCGACATGCCCCATACACCCCAGAGGCACACACGGCAAACACCATCGGTACACATAGTTGGTGTGTACTCGGGGCGACCCAGATACATACACCCCACCCTCACCCCACCCTCACCCCACCCAGCTCCCCCTTGCCCCCGTTTCATGCTCTGCTTTGTGAGAATTTGCCTCGAACACTGACCCCATACCTCTGCCTTGGAAACATTGAAGATACGCGCTCTAATGACTTACTGGGACCGTTTAACCCCTACCTTACCCGACCCAACCTTACCCCGTGACCCACCTTATGCGATTCTCCCTTGAACTATGCTCCCGTTTGTGCTTCTGTGTCTTTAAAACGTTGAAATTATCAGATCTAATCACGTATTACCATTCAGGTTAACTATATAAGAGAATAAATTAAGATGTCACCCCTATCCAACCCACCTTATGAGAGATTCCCATGAACTTATGCCCCCGTTTGAGGTTCTGTGTCTTAAAACCATCTAAAAATACAAGACCTAATCACGTATTCCCTTTGAGATAAACTGAATAGGAGAATATGTTAAGTTGTCACCCCTTACCTAACCAATCCAACCTTACCCCGACCCACCTTATGCTAGATTCCCTTGAACTAAGCTCCCTTTTGAAATTGCGAACCTTGAAAACGTTTAGAATGCCAGGAATAGCCGCATATTCTCTTTAAAGTAAACTGAGTAAGAGGAAATTGTGAAGTGTCGGTATTGCGTGGGCTTCAGAACAAGTATTATCACTGTCACAATCTTTCCTGACTTTAAGCACGTTACGTCAGACTGAGACGAAAGCGAGTTAGGAAAGGATGGACGTCTGACTAACTACCCTGCCTGCTCCTCCCTGCCTGCTCTTTCCCCCCTGCCTCCCTGTCTGCCTGCCTGCCTGCCTGCCTGCCTTTCCTCCCTCAGGTGACGGCGATGGGCGAGGAATTCGGAGGACGGGGATGGGCAGTCCGAGGCTCGCCCCGCGTGACGTGTGGCTCTGACACTGATGGATGGAGATATCGCCAACTCCTGCCTCTGTGACTGTGCGGCTCCGTTAAGGGTTGGGCCTGGCTGGGGGTGGTGATGGAGGTGGTAGTGGTAGGTTGGAGGGTGGTGAAGGGTGGTGGAGAGTGGTGAAGGTGGGTAGGAGGGTTGTGGAAGATGGAGGTTGTGGGTAGGAGGGTGGAGTATGGTGGAGGTAGGAGAGTGGTTGGGGGTGGTAGTAGTGGTGGTGGTGGTAGGAAGGGACCGTGGCGTTAGAGGAAGGGGGTCTTTGTGTTTGCAGCAGTAATGTGATACACGCCTCCCAGCGGCACGGCCTAACAGGTAAAAAACGCGGCGATGACGAAGGTGAGCAAACGGCAGGAAGGAAGGAACGCAACCACCACCACCACCACCACCAGCAGGAGAGAGAGATAGGGGGAGGGAGAGAAAGACTGTGTGTAGGCGAGAGAGCGGTGGGTAAGGAATGAAGGAAAAAAAAAAGTTGTCGATTCATTCACATTCTAATAACTCTCTCTTTCTCTCTCTCTCTCTCCCTCCACCCCCCTCTCTCTCTCTCCCACACTCTTCAAGCTCCACAAGGGCCACGTGAGCACCACCATCTTCATATAGCAAACAAAAACACAACACCATGACCCAAAGGACGAGGAGGGGGAGTAGGCGGAGAAGGATGACGAGGACGAGGTTGAGGCGGCCCTTGGTCATGTCACCCTCGAGGAGTTGAAGCTCAAGAGGGACCTTTCTGGGCTGGTCACTCTTTGGTGCGCCCTCGTAAAGCGGCCAGTCAGTCGAGAAGGCTTCCAGGCCGGGCCATAAATCTCAGGCCCCCACGCGGTGTCCATCTGTGGCCCACCTCCCTCTGGCCACGCCCCCCTTCCTCCTCCACCTCCTATTCCTCCTCCTTCTCCTCCTCCTCCAAGGTCTCGTCTCTCCTCCGCCCAGAGAAGGTTTTATGGGCGTGTGTGGACCTGTAGGCCTATAAGTATGCAAATAAGTCTGTCTGTATAAGTGAATGTGCGTGTGTTAATATGTTTGCTCTGGCCTCACCCGAAGACGCCGTGTGTGGGGACGTGCGTGTGTGTGTGTGTGTGTGTGTGTGTGTGTGTGTGTGTGTGTGTGTGTGTGTGTGTGTGTGTGTGTGTGTATGAATGGTGTTTTATGTAGGAATGTCAGATATTTAGGTCTACATATTAATTATGATTCCTGTGTTTATTTTGTTACGTGTTTATGTGTTTGTGTTTGTGTTTGTGTGTGTGTGTGTGTGTGTGTGTGTGTGTGTGTGTGTGTGTGGGCTCCTTACTACTAGTGCTGCACGTGGCCAGATAACTAGTAGTCCCGTGTCTGTCTCTGCCCCGCCCTCTCGCTAGCCAGATGGTGTCACAAGACCGCCCCGTCAGTAGCGCGCCGCCCGTCTGCCTTGCCCTGCCCTGCCCTGCCCTGCCCTACCCTGCCCTACCCTGCCCCACTCTGCCCTCCGCCTCCCCTCCTTCCCGGGCAGACACACCCGCGGTCGAGCTTCCTGGACACGTCACTGTCTACATAAATCTCCTTGAAGCCAATTTGGAGCCACACTTATCCGTTTTATGATTGCTTAGACGCTTTAAACAAACATTTGAGGTCTTCTGAACTCAAACACGCATTATTGGAGTTCGCTTTATCGGCAACTTCGACGTGAGTAGACTCTAAAATGAGGGAAAACGTAGAAGGAAATCCAGATACTGAGACTTTCCTTCCTTCCTTTCTTCCTTCCTTCCTTCTCTTCTTTTCTTGACCTGGAAATGAGAGTCGCTAGATAGCCTTCCCGTTACCCACCATCAACTCCTTCTGTCCCCGAAGAAAAGAAAAGAAAAAAGTAAAACAAGAGAAGGAAAGAGAAAGAGAAATAGAAAGAAATGAGAGTCGCTTCTTAGCCCCCCACGTCAACGACCACCAACCCCTTCTGTCCCCAAAAACAAGGAAGAGAAAGAAAAGCGTAAATGGATCGGCAGCAAAGATTTCCTTCCTCCTTTCTTGGGGGCCTGGAAGTGACAGTTTTTTGTTGATCTCTCCGTCACTGTCTTTTTACCGTCACGTGTCCAGTTCCGTCCAGTCCAGCTCGTTCTTTCCGCATCACCACGGTTTGAAGGGTTAAAGAAATGGAAACGGGACAGGCTCAAATGCAGAAGACCTTCCTCCATCCTTCACCGGCTTATGAGGACACTTACGAACACAGCGACGACTTGAAGGCTCAAAGAAAGTAAAACGGGACGAGTTCGGATGCGAAAGATCTCCCTCCTTCCTTCCGAGACTTTTGAGGGCGTCGCTACAACTTGAAAGCTTAAAAAGAAAGGAAAACGGGATGAGTTTGAATACAGAAGACCTCCCTCCTTCCTTCCTTGGCGTATGAGGAACGGTTGGTTTCTTGTTAACGTCACAGTCACCGCCACCTTTCCGTCAGATGGCCACTACCCCTTCCCGTACCATTCCCCCCCCTCTCCCCGCTCTCATCGTCACGACAAGGCAGGAAACTCACGCCGCAGACAAAGGGTTAAGACCTATTACCCGCAGCGCCTCAAGGAAACTCGGAAAATAAATTGGGGTGAGGCTGGGACTCCATCTGGCGTGTGCGAGTCTTTGTTCCCTAAAACCGGAAACGCCTTGGAGGTCTCGGTCGCTTCTTCTCCTCCGCTTCCCCGAGGCTGCAGCGTCAGACTCGAGGACACAGAAGGAGCACTGAACTCCCCGAGAGGACGCAAGGAGGAGCGGCAGGCAGGTGATGAGGCGCCACCTGGCCAGGGCGAGGAGGTGGAGGAGAAGGAGGAGGAGGAGGAGGAAGAGGAGGAGGAGGAAGAGGAAAGTAGGTGGCAGGTGGGGCTCGACTCTTCTTAAAGACGCGTGTGTTGGGGGAGGATGTTGAGGGGGGGGGGGGGATGCGTGTGTGTGGGGGGAGAGTGGAGGGGCTCTGTGTGTGTGTGTGTGTGTGTGTTTATGTACGTACGTGTGAATGTGTGTGTGTGTGTGTGTGGGTGGGTGGGTGGCAGGTGTTGAGCATCCTGGGGCCGAGGACCCACGCGTCAGCCACACGCCCGCCGCTGATGATGATGCTGATGATGCTGATGATGCTCTTGATCACCTACGGCTGGTTGAGGACTCCTACTCATGCTCCTGCTGCTGCTGAGGTTGATATTGTTCTTGTTTTTACTGTTTCTACTCCTGCTGCTTTTGATAGTACTGTTGCTGTTGTTATGTTATGTTTTTTACTGTTCCAGCTGTGGGTCTTGATCGCTTACGGCAGGCTGATGATTCCTTCGCTGCTGGCGGTGTCCTTGATAACCCACGCTTGGTTGAGGACTCTCCCGCTGCTGCCTCAACTCGCACGTGTTCATATCACGACTTGTTTTTGTGGTGCCTCGGCCTCGCGCCCGCCAGCCGTCACCACCACTGCGTCTTGGCTCGTAATGAGACGCTACGAACACTACAGGCCGCCGAGCTGCCCGACGCGGCTGCCCTGACTTTCCCTCTCCAACTCTCATGAACCAACCGTGCCATTATTCCATACAGCCCCAACCCTGCTTCCTTGATACTCCTTTCCCAACCCTGCTGTATTAATTCGATCATCACAACCATAGTCTAACCTTGTAATCTCTAACCCTGCCTTCACAACTATACAGCCCAAACCCTGCCTCCCTAACCCTGCTGAATCAACCCTACCATCCAAACCAGACAGCCCTAACCCTGTCTCCTTAACCTTGTAGAGTAACCCTGCTGACACAATCATAGAGTCTCAACCCATCTTCCCCAACCTTGCCGTCCCATCCCTGCCTCCCAAACCCTACACTTCCTATCCCTTCCTCCTCATCCCTGCCGCACCATCCCTGCCGTCCCAACCATGTCTTCCCATCTCTGCTGCTTTTACTCTGCCAGTCTCCGACCCCTCCATCTCACCACGATGCACGCCACACCACTCGGAGACACACCCCAACGTAATGACACGCGTAAATGGCCTCGCTCATCAAAAGTGGATCGAGATAAGATCTGTTTTGGATATTTTTGAGCCTTTTATTCTAATTAATGACTTCCTCCCCCTGTTCTTATTCCATATATCTCCCGCGGCGCTGTTAGTGTTTTTCCCAAATGTTTTTTCTTAATCTCTTTATGCTAATGTTACGCGGAGATGTTTTTTTTTTATGTTAATGTTACGCAGAGATATTATTTTTTCTCTTGATGTCTTTATGTTAATGTTACGCGGAGATTGTTTTTAGTGACGTCCAGGATAAAAATTGTGAAATATTTCGATATATGTGAAATTCAGTTCTCTCGCAGAAGGAGAACAATAACAAAAAACAAGAAGAACAAGAAGAACGAGAAACAAAACAAGAGCGAGATAAAAACAAATAATGATGATGACGATGATAAATAATAATGAAAACACGATAAAGAAGAAGAAAAATAAGACGAAATAAGAGAATAATAATAATAATAATAATAATAATAATAATAATAATAATAATAATAATAATAATAATAATAATAATAATAATAATAATAATAAAACGAAGACAAAAATAAAGAAGGCAAGAACAAAAACGGAAGAACAGCAACAATTAAAAAGACAAAATAAAAAAATAAATAAATAAATAAAAATAAATAAATAAATAAACCTTAAAATAGAAACAGTCACCACAATCATCATTACCATTATCAGCAGCATCCACATATTTCCTGCCGTGATGCCATCCAGTACTCTCTCTCTCTCTCTCTCTCTCTCTCTCTCTCTCTCTCTCTCTCTCTCTCTCCCCCGCACACACATACAGGAAGCAGAAGTTGAGGAGGAGGAGGAGGAGGGGGAGGAGGAGGAGGGGGAGGAGGAGGAGGGGGAGGAGGAGGAGGAGAGGGAGGAAAAGAATTAGAAAGATGATGCAGAAAAAGTAGATAAAAAACAACTATAAAAAGAACAATAACAACATAAACAAAAGCATAAACAAAGACAACCACAACAGAGAAAAAAAAAAGAAGAAAAGGAAGAAGTATTAAGCAACAACAACAAGGAAGAAAAGAAGAAGAAAAAGAAGCAATATTGTCAATCTTTTCTAGAACAGTCACACATCAACTCCTCCTCCTCTTGCTCTTCCTCCTCCTTATCAACCAACATCAACCCATACAACCCAAACCTTACGTATACACAACACCAAGAATCACAGCATAAGGGGATGGTGTGGGTGGGTGTGGGTGAAGGGAAAAGGGGGTGAGGCTGCGCGGGACAGTGCGTGGAGGACCTACTTCTGTGCTGACGGGTTGTTCAGAGCGGAGATAAGGAGCGTGACAGAGAGGGCGCCTACCTGTCAGGTCAGGTATCGCACGGGTCATCTATACGCCGGCACACACCAATTAGCGGAAGAGAGACCCCGCTCCTCACCTCACCTTGAATTGCTCAGTCTCACCTGGGCGAATACATGAGAGAGGGAGAGAAAGGAAGAGGGAGGGGGGGCAAAGTGGAGGGAAGGGAGACAAGAAAGCAAGAAGGAAGAAGAGAGAAGGGAACATGGCAATCAGATATGAAGGAAAAGAAGAAAGAAAAAAATTGGAGTGTCCGGAGAAAGAGGGAAAGGAAGATGGAGGAGGAAGAGTAAAGTGGAGGGAAGGGAGAAAAGAAAACAAAAAGGAAGGAGAAAAAAGGGAGATGGAGGAGGAAGAGTAAAGTGGAGGGAAGGGAGAAAAGAAAACAAAAAGGAAGGAGAAAAAAGGGAGATGGAGGAGGAAGAGTAAAGTGGAGGGAAGGGAGAAAAGAAAACAAAAAGGAAGGAGAAAAAAGGGAGATGGAAAGCAGGTATGAAGAAAAAGAAGAAAGAATAAAACTGGAGTGGCCTAATTGATTCTCTTTCTATTACTCTCTCTCTCTCCCTCTTTCTATCTCTCTCTCTATCTATCTATCTATTTTTTCTCTCTCTCTCGGCGTCACGGTCATGCACGAAGATAATTAGATAAATAAAGATGAATAAAGAGACGTCGATCACCGGAATGATAAAGAAGAAAATTAAAACTAGTGGATTGCAATGACAGAAATGGCGGCGCTAAAACCAATTTGTGATTTGCAAATGAGGAAAAAATTAGGAGGATGTTTTTTTTTTACGTGTATAACTAGCATTTCCTCTTTCTCATATTTTTCCTCTTCCTCCTCCTCCTCCTCCTCCTCCTCCTCCTCCTCCTCCCACTTATAAATTTCCATAAGGGTACGGAGGAAATAATGTATGTATGTGTGTATGTATGTATGTATGTATATTAGGTGTGGAGAGAATGAAAGTGAGAGAAAAGGATGAATAATGAGAGAATGAAAGATTATACAACAATTAAAAACCTAAAACAAAGCAAAATACAAAATACTACCACAACGAAAAAGAAAAAAAGAAGAAAAAGAAGAAAAGAAGAAGAAAAAGAATCAGCGTTGTCAACAATAAAACTACAAAATACAATAAAACTATACAACAAAAACAAGAAAAAAAAGGTTGACATGTGTGATTAGTATGTCGCCTATATTATTTCCCTTCTTCCCTTCCTCTCTCTCCCTCCCTTCTTCAGCTGCTCCGTCTATGGCCCGCCTCAGCCTCCCTCTCTCTCTCCCTCCCACTCTGTACTTCCTGACACACTGAACATCCGTCTGTCTTCATTAATGACGTGGTGATAATGGCTGTTTTTACTCCCCCTCTCGATACAGCAGCGGCGACGGAAGGAAGTGGAAGGAAGGGGGGGAAGGTGTGGTGGACTGAGGCTTGGCTATAGGGGCTTAGGGCACACACATTCGACAAGGCTTTCGTAGGAGTTTCGGGCATTTGCGGAGGTAGTTTTATGCCCCTTCTGGTAGGCTGATCAATCTCTCCCTAAGGGCACACACATTTGACAAGGCTTTCGTAGGAGTTTCCGGCATTTGCGGAGGTAGTTTTATGCCCCTTCTAGTAGGCTGATCAGTCTCTCTCTAAGGGCACACACATTTGACAAGGGTTTCGTAGGAGCTTCAGGCATTTGCGGAGGTAGTTATATCACCCTTTTCGTAGTTAGATCATTCTTTTGTGCCATGAGCCTACAAGAAAACTCATTAGAAAGCGATTGATCTCCTTCTCGGCCCTTTGAAAATAGCTGATGCATGAGGTGGAAGGATCTGAGAGTACCGACCTTATGGAGACGTGTTGATGGAAGAGGAAAATGGGAAACCGATAATTTACGACTTCCCTATTTCAGCTTTCGTTGTCTCGTTTGAATCTTAGAACGAAAAGAAATAAAAAAGATAAACAACTTCCTTTTCAGCTTTTATTGCTTTATTTGTCCAAGAACGAAGAAAAAAGTAATACGGAGGAAAATAAATACGCGATAGTGAGTCTAGTAAATCAAAGTAATCTTGCCCCAGCCCCACCAATGTAACTCCAACCCTCTCCCTCTCCCTCTCTCCCTCTCCCTCTCCCTCTCCCTCTCCCCCCCCCCCCCCTCCCGCTACCTGCCCGTGTTTACTGCCGTCCAGGTGAGGCGCGGGTGCCATAGAAACATCACGTGGTGTAAACAATGACATAAATGGTCTACCTCTCCCCGCACCCTTTGTTCCAGCCAGGAGGAGGAGGAGGAGGAGGAGGAGGTTAGGGAGTGGATGGCGTAATGAGGAGGAGGAGGAGGAGAGAAAAGGTAGGCAGGAGAAAGAGGTGACATCGATAAAGAAGGATGAAGAGGAGAGAAAGAGGAAGAAAGGAGGAAGAGAAGAAGAAGGAAAGATTAGAAATGGGTGTTATAACAAAAGGAAGGAAAAGAAGGAGGAGGAGGAGGAGGAGGAGAAGGAGGGAGGGAAGGATTGGAAGGAAGTGATACAATGAGATGGAAAAAGTGGAGGAAGAGAAGAAAAAAAGAATAGAAGGAAACGGTAGTGTTGGAAGATGAAGGAGGACGAAGAAAGAAAAGGAGGAAGAGGAGGAAGAGGAGGAAGAGGAGGGGGAAGTTAGAAAGAGTACTGGAAAAGGTAGTGTAAGAAAAGTAGGATAAGGAAGAGGATAAGGAAGAGGAGAAAGAGGACGAAGATGATGAGGCAGCCGGATCGAGGTAGGAGGAGGTAAAGTGAAGGCAAAGGAAGAAGGAGGAGGAGGAGGAGGGAGGAGGAAGGAAGGAAGAAGGGGAGGGCTAAGGAAGCAGGTGATGTGATGAGAGAGGTTAAGGATGATATGAGCCAGAAGCTGAAGGAGGAGGAGGAGGAGGAGGAGGAGGAGGAGGAGGAAGAGGAGGAGGTCAAGGTGGACGAGGTGGGTTGAGGCAGGAGGATTGGGGAGGAAGAAGAAGAAGAAGAAAATGAGATGGGGAGGCAAGAAGACAAGAAAGAGGATGCATTATGGGGAGGGGGGGAGAATGATAAAGGGGAGGGGAGAAGAGAGAAGATGAAGAAGTGGAGGAGAGGAAGTACTAAGGAGAAATGACTGAAGGGGAGGGCGGAGGAAAAGGAGGCAAGAAGAGGGAAAATGGAGAGGGTTGGAAGGGGACAAAGGGTGGAGAAAGGGGAGAAGGTAGAAGGGAGGGAGGAAGAGAGGTGGAGGAAAGGTGGGAGTAGGTGGAGGCTGCGGTTTTTTGGGGGGAAGAAAAGTGGAAGAGGTGGAAGAGAGTGAAGAACGCTAGGAACAGGGGGAAGGGAGGAAGAGAGGTGGAGGAAGAGTGGATCGGGGGTAGAGGAAGAGTGGAAGGGGAATGGAGGGGAAGAAAAAAGGAAGGGTGGAGGGGGGTGGAGGATGCATTGTGGAGGCTGGGTGAAGGGGGATGGAAGGGTGGGTGAAGGGGGGAGGGGAGAAAAAAAAGGGGGTGGAGGTGAAGGGGACTGGGGTGGAGGTGGGTGGAGGTGGGTGGAGTTTATAGTACAATCGCCCTTGAGGACCTTTAACGCAGCTGCCGGCAGGTGGTGGACTGACGAGGTGGTGGGCGGGGAGGGGGGGGAGGCGTAGAAGGTGGGGGGCGTAGTATAGTGGAGGGGCAGCGTGGTGGGTTGTGCGTTGGGGAGGATAATAAGCAGGAGGGGAGGAGGTGGGGGGGGGGCTGCTTCTGTTGTTGTTGTTGCTGCTGTTGTTGTTTTGATGCGTAAAGGAAGAAACAGGAAGGAAGGAGCAGACAACGGCATGAAATTCTTAAAACGTCTTGCAGAATAAATTGGGACGGAAATGCCAACGCGAGAAAAAAGGAGGAAAAAACAAAACAAAAAAAAAACAATAACCACGAAAAAGGAAATGAGGAAAAAGAAAATAACAAGCAACAGTAAGTATATAGTAATCTTTTGCCTCACTGATAGGAAAAATAATAGGAAAGAAAAGAGAAAAAAAACGATTAGAGAAGAGAGAGAACAAGAAACAAGACAAAAAAAACATATGAGGAAACAAAGAGAGGAGAAGATAAGAAGGAAAAGAAGACACGATATAAGGTAAAAAAAAGAGAAGAAGGAAGACAAGAGTAAAGAAAACAAGAGAAGAGGAAGAAGAAAATAAATAGCCGCGCGTCATACTACGTTACAAACCTGGAGAGAGGAAGAAAAAAAAGCATAATAGCCACGGGGTCTAAACGAGTGGACGCCAGTTGCTGAGTGGAAGAGCAACACGACCGGATGCGTAAGTGGAGTGGAGGTGAAGGATGAAGGAGGTGGAGGAAACGAGAGGAGAGAAAGGCTGTTAGATGAGAGATGGAAGGGAAGGAATAGGAGGAAGAAATGTAGAGAAGAGGAAGAGAGGGAAAGGGAAGAAAGGGAGGAAGTTAAAGTGGAGTAAAGGCGAGATATGGAGGAGGTGGAGGGAGAAAGGGAGACGAGAGGAAAGAGAGAGAGAAGGGAAGAAAGAGAGGGAAGAAGCAGCAAAGTGGAGTAGAAGGGGGAGATGATGGAGAGGGAAAGGAGACGAAGGGAGAGAGGAAGGGAGTTGAGAGAGAAAGAAGGGAGGAAAGGGGGGTGGAAGATGAAGGAGGTGGACAACAAACGAGAGATGACGAAAGGAAAGGAAAGGGGGGAGGTGAAAGTGGAGGGTCCTAAGGGTATACAAAGTGGATGAAGGGAAAGCTGGAGGAAGTGAGAGTGGAAGAGGAGGGAGGGAGTGGAAGGGAGAGAAGGGGAGAGAGGAAAGGGGGAGAGGGTCAACTGTAATGGTGTGTGTGTGTGTGTGTGTGTGTGTGTGTGTGTGTGGATGGAGGGAAAGTTGCAGGGAGGAAGTGACGATGAAGTGGAGACTGGAGGGAGGGAGGGAGGAAGATGGGGAGGAGGGGGAGGAAGGGGAAGGGAGCATCTATCAACGAGTGGAAGGGGAGGAGGAGTGGGAGGGAGGAAGGGGGTGGGGGAGGATGTGTAGTGCGTCAGTAGGTAGGTGGATGTGAGTGTGTTTGGGGGGAGAGAGAGGGGAGAGGGGAGGAAGGGGAGGATGGAGACGAAGAAGGTGGGGTGAGAGGTGGAAGAAGAGGAAATGGGGAGAAAGTCTGGGTGGAAAAGGCATGGTGAAAGGGAGGGAAAGTAATAAATAAAGATAGGAAAATGGAAAAAGGATATATGGAGGAGGAGAGAGGGAGAAAGTGGGAGAAGAAGAGGAGCGGGAAAAATATATATAAAAGGAAAAGAGAGGAAAGGAGAAGAGTGAAGAGGAGGCAAAGGACGAGAAAGATGGAAAAAGAGAAAGATAGGGGAAGAAATAGAGTTTAAGAGTATGAGGAGGAGGAGGAGACAGGAGTGTGAGGAAGAGAGGCAGAGAGAAGCAATGGTGTGAAGGAGGAGAAGGAGGAGGAGGAGATATAAGTGGGAGGAGTGGGAGGAAGAGAGGAAGAGAGAAGCAATGGTGTGAAGGAGGAGAAGGAGGAGGAGGAGATATAAGTGGGAGGAGTGGGAGGAAGAGAGGAAGAGAGAAGCAATGGTGTGAAGGAGGAGAAGGAGGAGGAGGAGATATAAGTGGGAGGAGTGGGAGGAAGAGAGGAAGAGAGAAGCAATGGTGTGGAGGAGGAGGAGGGTAAGGAGGAGATATAAGTGGGAGGAGTGGAAAAGAGGAAGAGAGAAGCAATGATGTGGAGGAGGAGGAGGCAGAGAGAAGCAATGGTGTGGAGGAGGAGGAGGAGATAGGAGTGGGAGGTGTGGGAGGGCGAGAGACGGTCGTGTGGCAGGAGAGGAAGCGGGGAAGCAGGTGGCGGGCGGCACGGACACGCTGGGCGGGGCCGCAGGTGTGGGAAAACAGGCGGGGATGTGTTGCTTAAATTGTGGGAACCCGCTGCTCAGGAGACGCCGGGCTCGACCAGCGGCGTCTCGGCTTTAAAGGCCTTGACCACCATCACCACCACCACCGCCGCCGCCATCACCACCTGCCGACCGTCACCTCCGTCCGTACAGGGTCACCTCAAGTCCTTAGCATCACCATCACCACCCTCACTACCACCACCACCTGCTCCTTCACCGCCAATCACGGCCGTGCGCCATCATGTGCCTCCCACCTGCCTAGCTCTTTCATCTCCTCCCCCTTCTCTGCTATCTCCTCCTCCTCCTCCTCCTATTTATTCTCCTCCTACTACTACATCTCATCCAGATTTTTCCTCCTCCTCTTCCTCTTCCTCCCTCTCCTCCAACTCTGCACAGCATCCAAATCATCTCGCAGACTCATCTCTGCCTCATCAATCCCAAACACACGCACAAACATACGTGCATAAACTTACAAGGAAGGGTTATCTATTTTATTTTGCTACGAGATGGATAGATAAATAGATAGATAGAGAGATAGACAAATAGATCAATAGATAGAGACGGAGACAATAGACACAAAAAACATCTTTAAAGTCCCTCAGACGAGCAGGTGAAGGGCGGGACTCTCAAGGACTACAAATAAGAAGCAGAAGACAACGCAATACCTCGTGTGTGCGTGTGTGTGCGCGTGTGTGTGTGTAGGGGGGGGAGGGGGTAGTGTGAAGCCAGAAATCCCCCTTTTTATATATTTCTATCTATACTGTTTCTTTTTTCAATCATTTATTTCAACTCCCGGCGCCAAAATACACACACTCATGCATAAGAGGTTTGACAAAGGGATAAGGAGGTAGAAGAGGAAAGGGAAAAGGGAAGAAGAGGTAGGAAGGGGAGGAGAGGGAAGGAGGGACTGGAGAGTGGAGGGAGGAGAGAAACGAGGGGTAAGGAGGGGAAGGGGAACAAGAAGTAGGGAAGGAGGGGAAGTGTGGCAAAAAGGGTAGAGAGGGAAGAGGGAAGTGGAAAAGGAATAGGAGAGGAGAAAGGTGTGACAAGGGGAAGGGAAGAAGGAAAGGGTAGGGTTAGGAAAGGGGAGAGAGGGATAAAGGGATGGAATGTTATAGTAGGGGAAGGAAAGGGGGGGAGTGAGGCAAGGGAAGGGAAGGGACAGACAGAGAAGGGGTATGGAAGGGGGAAGGGGAAGAAAGGGTAGGAGAGAGAAGAAGGAAGGGGAAGGGAAGGGAGGAGTGTGGCAAGGGAAGGGAAGGAACGAGGGGAAGGGAAGGGCCAGACAGAGAAGGGGTATGGAGGGGGGAGGGGGAACAAAAGGTAGGGGAGAGGAGAAGTTTAAGGTAAGGGGAAGGGAAGGGGGAAGTGAGGCAAGGGAGGGGAAGGGACGAGGAGGAAGGGAAGGGCTAGACAGAAAAGGGGTATAAAAGGGGAACAAAGGGTAGTGGAGAGAAGTTTAAGGTAAGGGGAAGGGAAGGGGGGAAGTGAAGCAAGGGAAGGGAAGGGCCAGACAGAGAAGGGGTATAAAAGGGGAACAAAGGGTAGGGGAGAGAAGAAGTTTAAAGTAAGGGGAAGGGAAGGGGGGAAGTGAAGCAAGGGAAGGGAAGGGACAGACAGAAAAGGGGTATGGAAGTGGGAAGGGGAAGAAAGGATAGGAGAGAGACGTTTATATTAAGGGGAAGGGAAGAGGGAGGTGTGGCATGGGAAGGGAAGGGACGAGGGGAAGGGATGGTCCAGACAGAGATTAATACCAATATTTTCCCGCACACACCTGAACCGTCTAGACGCACACGCTTCCTGCACCTAATGACGAGCCGCATGATCAATACACATCCCACAGCACACACACACACACACACACACACACACACACACACACACACACACACACACATTTAAACGTTTTTTTCTTTATTTCTTTCTTTTTTTCCTTCTTTTTCTTGATTTCTTGATATTTTCTTTTTTGTTTCTTTCTTTATTTTTTTTGTTTATTTCCATACGAGGTTCTTTTTTTCTATTCTTTTCTTTGTTATTCATCCTACCCTCCTCCTCCTCTTCCTCTTCCTCTTATCTCCTCCTCCTCCTCTTCTTCCTCTTTCTCCCCTTTCTTCAGTCTTCCTACCTACCTACCTTCCTACCTCTCCCCTTACCTCACCTTGCCTCCCCCACAGTATCCCTTTACCTTTAAACTCCCTCCTCCTCCCTCTCTCCCTTCTTTCTCCATTCCCCATCCCTCTTCCCTCCCTCCCTCCGTCTCGCCTTCCCTCCTATCCTTTCGTCACTCCCTCCTCTCTCTCTCCTCTTCTTCCTTTCTCCCTCCCATTCCTTGCGTCATCTTCTCCTTCTCTCCATTCTATCCCTATCCCACTCTCCCTTCCTCCCTCCCTCCTCTCCTCCCTCACTTCTCGTAATTGTTTCCTCTGTCGTTTCTCCCTATTTCTAACCTTTTCTTTACCTCCTTTTCCTCTCCTGTCACTTTCTCCTATTTCTTTTTTTTATCTCTTTCTCCCTTTAATCTCTCCTTGCCTCTAACCATCTCCCTCTTCTCGTAATTCATTCTTTCCCCTTCTCTACCTACTTATAACCCTTTCTATCCCTTCCCTTCCCTTTATTTTCCTTTTCTTTCCTCTCTCCATCGTTTTATCATCCCCCCCTCTCTGTCTCTCTCTTCCTCCTCATTAATATATATCCCCATCACTTTTTTCAACTTTTTCTCTCTATTTTTTAAACATTTATTCATCAAATTTATTCCCATGCCTTTCATTCCTGTCTCTTTCAACATTAACTCATTTATCATTCTTCTTCCCTCTCTATCCCTGTCCTTCCTTCCCCCTATCCATTTCTCTCCCATTCCCCCTTTCCCTCCCTCCTTCCCCCTCCTCTCCTTGCCTCCACACTTTGCCTGCCCCCCTGACAACACACCTGCGCGTTGGCCTCAGGTGTGGCTCTCCAATTACCTGCATTTTTCCTTGATTCGGAAAATTCGCAGGAAAAGGTATTAAGCTGGGAATCGACAAGCAACGTCAATTAGAGTTAAATTAATGAGAACTGCATGACATCGTGAGAGTTATTATGTTTGTGTGATTATTAAGAGAGAGTGATGCGGCGTGTTTTCCAGTTTTTGATGGTTATAGGCCTGATATTTTGGGATTTTTATTATTATTATTATTATTTTCATTCATTTATAATTTTTTTCAGTCTTGTTTATCTGTTCAACGTATTTTATTCATCTATGTTGGTCCATTTGAATTATTTTTACGGTTTTATTTCCGTCCCGTTTAACTTATTTTTAACGGATTTTCTGATTTTTTTCTTCTTCAGTTAGCATGATTGTTGTTTTTTTCATTTTTCTACTTTAATGCATTTCTTTTTCTTTTCCTGCTCTATTTATCATTTATATTCTCCTCTTCCTCCTCTTCTTCCTCCTCCTCCTCCCCCTCCTCCTCTTCCTCCTCCTTCCTGTTCTAAGCCTCTCCGCAAGCGTACCTTTCGCATAAAAATCACTACTTTATAAACACACACACACACACACACACACACACACACACTTCTTTCCTATCGTCACCCTTCTTCCTTGCTCTGTGTGTGTGTGTGTGTGTGTGTGTGTGTGTGTGTGTGTGTGTGTGTGTGTGTGTGTGTGTGTGTGTGTGTGTATTTTTTCTCTTTCCTGTCTCCTTATCTATCCTCGTCTTCCCTTCCTCTCACGCCCTTCTCTTTCATCATTTTTTTCTTCTTCCTTCTTTTTCTTTTTCTTTTCCTCTCTCTTTCTAGGCGACCTTTTTCACATTTCCACTAACACTTTTTTTTTATTTATGTTATTTTTTACCCATCCCTTTCCTTTCTCTTCCTCTTCTTCCTCCTTTTCCTTCCTTTTTTACTTCATTTCTTCTACTTCATCATCATCACCATCACCATCATCATCATCCTTTTCCTCTTCCGCCTCCTCCTCCTCCTCCTTTCCTTCCTCCTCTATTTTCTCATCTGTTCCACTACTTCCCAAGGTATTGCAGGGCAGGTGGTTAGCTGGGCCGCCCACAAGCTTCCTCCTCCTCCTCCTCTTATGGAGTTACCCACCTCTTATTTTTCTTCTTGTTTTTCCTTCTATTATTTATTATTATTTTTTGTGCTTTTGTATCCTTCCTCCGCGCTATATATCTTCAGCTTGCACACACACACACACACACACACACACACACACACACACACACACACACACACACACACACACACACACACACACACACACACACACACACACACACACACACACACACACACACACACACACACACACACACACACACACACACACACACACACACACACACACACACACACACACACACACACACACACACACACACACACACACACACACACACACACACACACACACACACACACACACACACACACACACACACACACACACACACACACACACACACACACACACACACACACACACACTGACTGTCTTTCATTTCCTTTCAACATTCAGTTCCGATAAGACTTTCCTTGACAAGACGTGTTTGTTTCAGCATCAGGAATTTAATGCTATCATCCTCCTCTTCCTCCTCCTCCTCCTCCTCTTCTTCTTCTTCCTCTTACCCCACCTCCTCCTCCTCCCCCTCCTCCTCCTCTCCTCCTCCGGGTCAGTGGAATGCTGCTCACTCTCTCTCTCTCTCTCTCTCTCTCTCTCTCTCTCAGATCTCTCTGTGACACATAATGACACACACACACACACACACACACACACACACACACACACACACACACGTCAGCGAGCGACAAAAACACAACCAAACACATGATCTTCCTCCTCCTCTTCCTCCTCCTCCTCCCCGTTATCTACAAACCTACCACGAGTCGTTTTTCCTTTCGGGGTCTCGTTTTTTAGGGCAGACTGAGACAGACAGAACCTAATAAAGAAATCACATAATACAGCACAAGAAAAGGGTATATAGGAGAACCAGTAGGGGGTCGAGAGAGAGAGAGAGAGAGAGAGAGAGAGAGAGAGAGAGAGAGAGAGAGAGAGAGAGAGAGAGAGAGAGAGAGAGAGAGAGAGAGAGAGAGAGAGAGAGAGAGAGAGTGTGTAGGGGGGATGGGTTAGATATGATTCCAGTATGGAGGAGGAAAGAAAAGGGAAAGAAAAGAGAAAGGAAAGAAAAAACGAATAGAAGGAAATGAAAAAAAGGAGATTGAGAGGAAAAGGGGAGGAGGGAGAAAACAACTAGAAAATAATAGAAGAGAAGGAGAGAAAACGAAAGGAAAGCCAGAGAAAAAGAAGAAAAATAAAAATAAAATAAAAAGGGCGCGCGAGAGAGAGAGACTGAGGAACCGAGGGCGAGAGAGACAGACACAGAGAAAGACAGAGAGAGACAGACAGCAGGAGGTCGCTCGCCATAACAGCAGAAGGTCACACGAGAGCAACAACAGCAGACGGACAGCAGAGAAGAGAGAGTAGGGAGGAGGAGGAGGAGGAGGAGGAGGAGGAGGAGGAAGCATGGCCTTGGGGAGTTTAAAGACCGTCTGATTCAGCGTCAGTAGTATTTCCTTCCTCTTGTGTGGCCGACGAAGGAAGGAAGGAAGGTGGTGTTGTGGTGATGGTGGTGATGATGGTGATGATGATGGTGGTGGTGGTGATGAAGCTGATATAGTATTGATGATGATGCTGTGAAATATTGGTTAAGAAGCTGAACAGTGGTGTTGATGGTGATGAGAATGGTGGTGACGGTGGTGGTGAGGATGATTTGATGTTGGTGATGCAAAAAGATGGATGATGATGGTGACGATGGTGATGGTGGTAGTGAAGATGATGTGGAGTTGGCTGTTGGTGATGATGGTGATGGTGGTGGTGGTGATGGTGATGAAGATGGTGATGCTAATGACGGCGGCGGGGAATGAGGTAATATTAGTAGTGGAGGAGACAAACGAGGAGGAGGAGGAGGAGGAGGAGGAGGAGGAGGAGAAGGAGGAGGAGGTGTGATGTGCAGTGGAGGTTGCGGACGAGAGGACAACAGCTGGTGGGTGGGTGGGTGAACGGTGGTCGGTGTACCCATGCAGCCTCCTCCTCCTCCTCCTCCTCCTCCTCCTCTTCCTCCTCTCCGTTTTCTTCTTATCTCCTTTATAGTTCCTCTTTATCAGAATTCCTCGCTTTTACGGCTCCATTTCCTCTTCTTCGATTCCTCGTTTTAATTAGTCATCGTTCAAATGGTGAGGATTCCTTGGGTTTTCTTCTTCCGCTTCCGCCCCTCCAGCTGTCTTTTTTTTTTCCTTCTTTTTCTTACTTTTCTGTTTCTGTTTTTCTTGCTTTTGTTGTTTCTTTATTTTCCTTTCACTCTCTTTTCTAATTTTATCTATCTTTTTTTTTTCTTTTTGACGTTCTTTTCTTTTCTTTTACTTTCTTTTTTTTCTGTCTTTTCTCTTTTTCTTTTGTTACATATGTTCATTATTTTCTTTCCCCTCTTTTTTTTCTTTCTTGTTCTCCTTTCCTGTATTTCCTTTCTATCAATTTCTATTATTTGTCCATTTCCTTCCCTTCCTTTTTTCATATCCTTCATAATATAATCTCCTCTCTCTCTCTCTCTCTCTCTCTCTCTCTCTCTCTCCTCACCCTCCCTCCCTCCCTCCATCATCCCCCCCCCCCCTTCCCATCGCTGTATCTTCCTCCGCCTGAGAACAAATTAGCAGGAACCTCGGGCAAATTACCTCCCTTATGCACTAATTAATAATCCCACCGCCGCCGCCACCACCACAACCACCACCACCACTACCACCACCACCCTTCCCCCCTTCCAGCGATGAGTGGGTCTAATGCCTCGGCCATTATGTTCATCTTCCTTTCTCTCTATTACTCAGTGGTTACATTTCCCCTTTCTCTTCTTCTGCTTCTCTTTCTCGGTTTTCTACAGGCTCTTAAATTGGTCACTTGTTGCCAAGACCAGGACCTGAAATCTACTGCACTTCCTCATGCTTCTTGCCTCCCTCTCTCCCTCACCTCCTCCTCCTCCTCGTCCTCCTCCTCAAGTCAACACCATCCGCCATCCTCCCCTTCCCCATCCCTTCCCTTGATCTCTCCTTTCCCTCTCCCTCCTATCCTCTTCTACTCTCCTTACCTCCCCTCCCTCTGTCTCTTGCAAGCCCTACCCACCTGCCTTCCTACCTCCCTCTCCTCCTAGACTCACCTTTACCCTTCCTCCTCCTCCTACCCTAACCTTGCACTTCCACCCTCCCTACCCTTCGACCCTTCTCCCCATAACCCCATCCCTGACCCCTTCCCTTGCATCCCCACCTCCCCATCCTCCCTTACCCCCATCCCATCCCATCCCTGACCCCTTCCCTTGCATCTACCCCCTCTTCATCCTCCCTTACCCCCCTCCCATCCCATTCCTTGCCCTTTCCCTTGCATCCCCACCTCCCCATCCCATCCCTGACCCCTTCCCTTGCATCTCCCCCCTCCCTGCCCCTCCCCTGTGGCTCGGCGGGTTCGGGGTGACCAGGGTAGGAATGTCCGCGCCCCAGCTGACGGGCCGGCACTGCCCCGCGGCAAGGATTAACATAGAGACAAAAGTGGCGGCGTAATGTTATGCGGAGGCCACGCGAGCAGACCAGAGTTTAAGGGGCGACTCGCACGACCAAAGTAGGGGGGGATGTTGTTAAAGGGGGTGAGGGGAAGGGGGTGTGGGGGAAGGGGGGGTGAGATGTGGGTGGGTTGAGGTGGTGGTGGTGGAGGTGGTGGTGATGATGGTGGTTGGTATTGCTTATGTCCCGTTCTCTTTCCATGCCTGTAGTAGTAGTAGTAGTAGTAGTAGTAGTAGTAGTAGAAGTGACAATGTTGAGAAGCGGTAATGACAATGATAGTGGTGATGGTGGTGGTGGTGGTGGTGGTGGTGTTATGAACTGGTTATCATACATGAGGAAGATGACTGTTCGTGATGACCGTAACAGGCATTGGTGTTGGGAGTAGAGACAAGAGAGGTAATGATGATGATGGTGATAGCGATGGTGACATATAGAGACGATTACAGTGGAGTTGAGTGGTGAGTGAGACCCTATGTATGGGGGAGAGAGTGGGGCGTTCAGGATATGGATGAATGGATGAGTATATGAATGGTGAGTGGAGACAGGGAGATAGGGAGGGAGGTGGATATGCGTGTGTGTGTGTGGAGGTGGATGTGTGTGTAAGAGAGGGTTCAAGAGATATATTAGTGGATGAGTATATCAATGGGGAGTGAAGACAAAGAGGGATGGATGGATGTGTGTGAGGGGAGGAGAGGTTACGTGGGGTGAAAAGGGGTGAATAATTGCGATGGTATTGTGGTAGGGATGGTAGTGGTAATGATGGTGAAGTATGACCTTGGCTGACGGTTGGTGACACGGCTGCTGCGGGGGTGGTGGCCGTGGTGGTCGTGGTGGTGGTGGTGGTGTTTGTGCGCTGCGTGGGGGGTGTCGGCGCGCCAGTAACCCACACCGTTGCGTAACAGAATGAATGGCCCACAACGCAACACGCCGTGACAACGAAAAACAGAGCGTCACGTACAGACACACATACACACACAGACAGACACAAGTTTGCACCCACGACCTCGGCGGCAAAACAGAAGGGATTGTGTATGGACTGTTTGTGTGAAGGGATTGTGTATGGACTGTTTGTGTGAAGGGATTGTGAATGTCTGACTGTATGAAGGGATTGTGTATGGACTGTTTGTGTGAAGGGATTGTGAATGTCTGACTGTATGAAGGGATTGTGTTTGGACTGTTTGTGTGAAGGGATTGTGAATGTCTGACTGTATGAAGGGATTGTGTTTGGACTGTTTGTGTGAAGGGATTGTGAATGTCTGACTGTATGAAGGGATTGTGTTTGGACTGTTTGTGTGAAGGGATTGTGAATGTCTGACTGTATGAAGGGATTGTGTTTGGACTGTTTGTGTGAAGGGATTGTGAATGTCTAACTGTATGAAGGGATTGTATATGAAAATGATCGTCTGAAGGGATTGTGTATAAACTGATTGTCGGAAGGGATTGTATATGTAACTGATTATGTAAAGGGATTGGGTATGAACTTGATGTATGATGTATTTCGGTATAAACTGAAAACATAAACTTGATAAACATTAACAACATGCATAAGCTGTTTAGATAGAGGGAATGAGCAAAATGTATATGTATAAACTAAACATGAATTTTAACAGGATGACTTAACTGGTTTAAATGAATGAATAGAGAAACTTGTATAATTTTCTTCTATATTGGCCCCACTTCCAAGACAGACAAACACACAGACAGACAGACAGACAGACTGACACTTTCCCAGGCAGAGTTCGGTATACATGAGCACAGGTATACCAAAGGAGGAGGAGGAAGAAGAAGAGGAGGAGGAGGAGGAGGAGTTGAAGGGGAGAAGAAGAGAAGGTTAAGTGAGTAGAAAGGAAAGGGAAGAAGGGGAAGCAGAAAGGAAGAAAGAGGAAGCGGGGGGAGGAGGAGAAAGGGAGATGCATGCGTCAACACTGATTGAATCTAATTAACTGGAAAGAAGACCAACTGGTTCCTGGACGCGGCCCGGGCACAACAATAATCAATAGAATGTTTTATTAATCTGTTAGTCAGCGTGGAGGGCCGGGCGGGTTGGGGCACTGCGTGGGAAATGTCTGTTAGGCTGATAACCAAACGGGGGATGATGTCATAATATAATACACGGACGGCGGAGTTCCAAGCTCTCCCTTATTAAAAAATCTCAATTATTACCTACAGAAAACGCAATGGCAGCTTATAAGTTAATTTCCCCTTCGTTATAACATACAAACCTCACTTTTCACTTTCAGCCTGCTTCTCCTCTTCCTACTCCTCAACCTCCTCCTTTTCCTTTAACTGAAAATACAACATGCAGTTCTGTTCTTCATCTTACTCTTTTTATCTTACTACTTTTCTAATTTTTTCTCTCCTTTACTTTTCTTTTTCCTCCTCTTATTTTTCCTTCATCTGCTTCTCCTCGATTTCCTATTTCGCTTTCTTCTAAGATTTTTTTCCTTTCCTTCTTTTTGCTTCTTCCCTTTCTACTACTTGTTCTTTCCCTCCTGTCCCTACTTCTCCTCATACTCCTTCTCCTCCTCCTTCTCGTTCTCTTGCCCCCCTCATCCTTCTACTGTTATTTCCATTTCCATCCCTCTCCTTCTCCTTCTCCTCCTCCTTTCCTTCCCCTTCATCCTCTCTCCCTCATTATTTTTCTCTCCCCACGACTCTCACTTGGTCAATAGCCTTCCCTCTCACCCTCTCTCCCATCCACCCACCTTTCTCTCCCCCCTCCCCCCCCCCCCCTCCACACACAACCAAATGCACATGTACGTACACAGGGCTGAATGTACCGTACTTTCCCACACTTGCGCTCAATACACCTTTTCCTCCTCCTGCCAGTTTGCGGTTAATTATAATGCATTCATGTATACTCGCAGTTATTAAGGGGGTGTGTAGGTGTGTAGGTGTGTGTGGGGGGCTGATTCATGCATACACGCACTCATTAATAAGGGTGTGCGTGGATGTGTGTTTGTGTGTGTGTATGTATGTAAGGTTTTGTTTATACTTTTGAACCCGATGTATGTATGAGAAATGTATACATGGATGATTGCCATAGAGCTCTCTTTGGGCGTTTCATTTTCACGAGAATAAGAAATACATGATCAAAATAATAATGATAGTAAGGAAAGTAAGACAATGATGATAATAATGATAATAAAAAGAAGAATAAATGTAATAATGACTCACTAGCCATTCAAACCATCTTCTTTAGACAGGAACAGCGCTGCGCAGGGAGTCTCGTTCTTTTTCTTTATGTTCATACTTTTCCCTTGAGCTGCTTCCGTAACTATAAAGAAAATAGATAAATAAAAAGGTTAGGGCTACTATCGACAAAATAAACAACACTACATAATCACATGACACACACACACACACACACACACGCACACACACACACTACAAAAGAAAAATAAATATATATGGAAAAGCCTAAAATTCAGTGCATGCAAGACAGCCACACGGAGCCAGCCACCCAGATTATGTACAACCGGTTAACCTAGTGAACATGCAGTTACGAGCGCATGTAATGATCTGCAAACGCTAATTAGGCGACGTTTATTTCTGACGGAAGTGGAAATTAAGAGAGCGAGGTGTCAGGGACGTGTCATTAGCGCTGATGTGTTGCCGGCAGATTCTTTTTCATGGAAGCTTTAGATAGGCAGGCAGGCAGACAGAAAGAGAGACAGATAGATAGATGAGAAGGGACGGATCAGGATACTCACACACACACACACACACACACACACACACACATACACACACACACACACACACACACACACACACACACACACACACACACACACTGACCGACTGGCTGATTAACTAACTTTTTCTTCCTTTCTCTGTAATCTTGAAAGCAGACACACTGACTAACTGACTGACTGGACATAATCTTTTTTTCTTAATGACTGACTGACTGATTGACTGACTGACCTTCATATTCTTCCTTTCTTTCTAACGCTGAAAATATACACCCACTGACTTACTGACTTGTCAATATCATTCTTTCTCTCTGACTGACTGACTGACAAACGATATAATCCTTCTTTTTGCTTGAGTGAATGACTGACTTGTTCCTCCTCTTTCCGTACCCTTCCAACACATCAACACACACACATACAGACTAACATACATTAACAAACTGCCCGAGTCACTAACACGTTCCTCCATTCTCTCTCAGCCCCAAAACATCCATCCAGAAGTCAAGATTCGTCGCCGGGCAATTACTCACTGTCGCTTAATCTTCCACATAACAGCATCGCTCTACATCAGTTCCCCTCCACTCGGAGTACGATACTCACTCTCCGGCCCACGTTATCAAGCTCATCAATGCTTTAGTACATCTATTTAAAAAGGGTCTTGATGTAGTAGTATGAGTTGAAGTTGTTTGTAAAGGCTTCCGCGCCATGAACGAGGAAAAACACTCATGACAACCCGATCTATCTCCTCTGTGGCCTTCAGAAACGGTCCTGACAAGATCCCGAAACATTTGATTATACGAGTCTTAGGTAGGTGGTGTCAGACGCTTCCATCTCTCACATCAATTATTTCTAGAGGGCGAAAATGGGATCAATCGGGCTCTAATGAGTGTTTCCTTAGGCTCATGGTACAGAAGAAGGGTCAGACTACCAGAAGGGTCACAAAACTACCCCTGGAAATGCCCCAAACTCCTATGAAAGCCGAAATGTATAAGAATATCCTCTCAGCCTCTCAGCGATGCCCCAAGGAATGAGTCGCTCGCCAGCCAGCCAGCCAGCCATCCCTTCTGCCTATGTGTTAATGAGGCGGCGTCGTCCAGGTAAAGGTTAATGGGGTATGATGGTCTTCTTTACGGCCCGCTTCGTATATTAATGTGTAGCGGGTAATTGGACCGTGTAATGTATATGGGCGTAGCATGTGATATGTATGTAGACGAAGGCAAAGGCGACTCACCACATCGTTTGGAAGAGTTATACGGTGAGCAAGATGGTGCGGTTTGAAATTTTATATGAGAGAGAGAGAGAGAGAGAGAGAGAGAGAGAGAGAGAGAGAGAGAGAGAGAGAGAGTTATTTCATCTAATCATCAGCAGACTTTGAAATATTGAGCTCATTATAAGTCCTGACGCTACTGATTCTCCACTCAATCAGTCAGTCAGTCAGTCAGTCATTCAGTCAGTTAGTCGGTCAATCACCATCATCTATAACTGACATTCCTTCCTTTAGAGCATCAGTCAGTCAGTCAGTCAGTCAGTCAAGTCAGTCAGTCAGTCAGTCAGTCAGTCAGTCAGTCAGTCAGTCAAGTCAGTCGGTCAGTCAGTCAGTCAGTCAGTCAGTCAGTCAGTCAGTTAGTTAAGTCAGTCAGTCAGTCAGTCAGTCAGTCAGTCAGTTAAGTCAGTCAGTCAGTCAGTCAGTCAGTCAGTCAGTCAGTCAGTTAAGTCAGTCAGTCAGTCAGTCAGTCAGTCAGTCAGTCAGTCACCCTCCTTCTGACTCATCCTTTCACCCTAGCAACACACACTCACACTCACACTCACACACACACACACACACACACTCATGAATCACCATCTGGTCTGGTCTAAGTTGGTCTTTTTTGGTCTAGTTAATGATAAGTGAAAAAAATCATACCTGGGCTGAACCTGTGTCGCACGTGTCTCCACTGTCCCCGTAACACCTGCGTCTTTCCGTAATTACAGGTGAAGTTAAAAAAAAAATATGAAGAAAGAAAGAAAGAAAACGAGGGAAATTGATGAGTTGGGGCTTGATACGCGTGGCTGGCAGGTGATGTGAAGGAAGGGAGGAAGGGAGTGTTGATTTGACAGCCCTTCGTCCCTTCTCTCCTTAACCCTTTCCTCTCTTCCGCTTCCTCCCCTTCCACTCATACCCTTCATCCCTATCCCCTTTCCCTTTCCCTCTCTCACCTCTCCCTGTCTCCCATTCGTCCCTTTCCTCTCTCTCTCACCCTCCCATGCATCCTTATTTTCTCCCTCCTTATCTCCCTTTATCTCATTCTCTTCTTCGTTGTATATCTTTTCTCTTTAACCTTTCCCCTTTCCCTCATTCCTCTTTTCCTGTTCCCCCTTCATCTCCCTTTCCCTGTCTCTCTTCCCCCTTCATTTTGTACTCTTTCTGTTTCTCTCTCACCTTCCATTTTCTCCTTTTCCTCCCTCTTTTCCTGTTCCCCCTTCATCTCCCTTTCCCTGTCTCTCTTCCCCCTTCATTTTGTACTCTTTCCGTTTCTCTCTCCCCTTCCATTTTCCTTTTTTCCTTCCTCTTTTCCTGTTCCCTTCTATCCTTTTCTCACTCTATTACCCTCCTTGCCTTCCCTTTCTCCTCCTTTTCCTCATCTCTTTCCATCATTCCTCATGTCCACTCACCCATCCCAGTACCCTTTCCCATCATCATTCTACATCTTTCCTCCACTTTCCCTTAAGTCTCTCCTCCTCCCCTTTCCATCCCCCTTACTTTTAGCTCCCACACGCTTCCTCCAATCCCAAGAGCCAACACCTCATTGCCGGCGCCTCGTAATCGCCCGGTTGTTGCATGGAAACACATACTCTGGACAGATGTATTTGACAGGTAGTCCAATTAATTACGCGGTCCTCTCCAGGTGAGGGACAGTCATCATCATCATAAAGGTCATCCTTGAGTTATGAGGTAGGGAGTGTGCAAAATCTGTTGCTGTATAGAGGAAATATTTGGGTAGATAGACGGAGATAGATACATAGATAGATAGAGAGAGAAAAATAAAAAGAGAGGTGCATATGGAGGTGAGGTGAGATGAGATTAAGGATTTGAGGTGAGAGAAAAAATACTAAGATGAAGTGATGAGAAAGAAAAGGGTGGCCATGAAAATAATGAAGAAGAGGAAGAAAAACAACAATAACATCAGCGACAACAACAACAACAAATACCAGACAGACACGGAACACAAAAACATACACAAACACACACACGAAAAAAGAAATACACCCTCAAAGAATAAAAAAAAACAGACGTACACACCTGAAAATTCTCTCTCACGAGCCCAAACATTCCCTTTCAGATTTCCACCTTTTTACACTAATTCTTCAACCTGTACAAAACACCCAAAAAAAGGAGGAACGAGGAGGATGAAGAAGGAAAGAGGATGAAAGCAAAAAGTAAAAATGTCATACCTAAATATATATCTAAAAAGCGAAACGAGAAGAAAGGGAGGGAAAGGACAGGCAAAGGAAAGGGAGGGACAGAGAGGGACAGAGAGGTAAAGGGCGCAAATTCCAAGTCCTTGTCTGTAGCTAACCTTTCGAAGTCTTCCCTTTTTCCCTTTTCCCGGATAATAATAATCTCCCTCACGGCGCCACACCCAGCAACCAGGAGCCGTGGGAAGACCAGGCGACTTCAAAAGGTTACCAAGAGCGCCCAAAAAGAATTTCCAAAGGGTTGAATAGGCGGCGAACAGCTAACATTACACGAGACTCGAGGGACGGCTGGGAGGGAGGGAGGGAGAAAGAGGGAGAGGAAGGGGACGGATGGGAGAGGGAGGAAAAGAGGGAGAGGAAGGAGACGAAAGGAAGGGAAAGATAGGAAGGGGATGGATGGGAGAGGGAGAGAGGAAGGGGACGGATGGGAGGAAGGGGAGGGAAATGAACGAATGGGAGAGAAGGAGGAAGAAAATAAGGATACTTGGAAGGGAGAGAGAGAGGAAATGGAGGAATGGGAGACAGGGAGAGGGGGATAGGGATGAAGGGTATGAGTAGAAGGGGAGGAAACGGAAGAGAGGAGAGAGGAAGTGAGAGAAAATCGATGGATGGGAAGAGAGATGAAAAAGGAAGGAATAGGGAGAGGAAGGTAAAGAGGGAGGGGGGTAGAGGGAAGGGAGTAAGGGGGAGAGCCATTTATTACATGGAGCATCAGTATATCGAGGGAAGGCAGAGTGAGGTTATTGCTTCTCAGAGGTGCCTGGAGACCCGGAGCCACGCCCATAACAAATACCTGAGTGCCCCCTTCACCCCTCTACCTATATATACCCATCCTCTCTCCTCTCCCTCCCTGTCTCACCTTACCCTGTCCTTCACACACCCTATCCCTTTTAATGATTTTTTTTTAGTTTAATACATCAAATATCCAAATACATATGTTAACCGATATTCAAGAGTATATTAATTTGTGTATATATTTATAAATGAGTCAAATGAAGTCAAATCACCTTAATTTTTCAACCTTCACAACCTATGAACTAATTTTATCCTCTGCATTGCTTCCCTTCTTTATTCAGCCTCTCCTCTTCTCCATTAATACATGCATTCACACCCTATTCTCTAACTCTATATTCTGTCCTTCTTCCCTTCATTACTCACCCTCTCCTCCTCCTCCTCCTCTTCTCCATAAAACAGACACCTATCCCCTCTTCCATAATCTCCTCTTTCCCGGCTGCTCCTCTTCCATATAAAAACAGACATTAAACACTCACTTCATCAATATCCAACGCCCTGCATATGTAGTTTGTCCCCGCTATTATGTTTGCAGTTTTTTCGTTCCTCCTCTTCATCGGATGGGTGTTAAGTGTCCTTTTAGATTCATATTAATCGCGACCAGTCTCCCGGCTCACATTTGCACTGGTCTGGTCTGGTCTGGTCTATCGATTGATCCCAGTAATTGAGACGTGAAAGTAATATCTGTTTGTCTGTCAGTCTGTCATTGGTTCGTCATGCCAGCTAGCTCCCTCCGTTTGATTCGTTTTTTTCTCTCTTTCTCTTTTCTGTGTCTGTCTGTTTCCCATCACGGATTTCCTCCCTCTCTCCCATCCTTCTCTCATGTGGGATATTCTTCTTCGTTCTTTCTGTCTTTATCTGTCTCTCTATTTGTCTGTCTTTCATAACTTAATTTTCTCTTTATTTTCACCCTATTTCTTCTACTACATAACACGACAACTTTATCATCACCACAATCATCACCACTATCAGCACCACCAATAACCCAAACTCAACTAGCATCATCACCAGCATCACCATCCCAGCTCACTTCACCACCATCACCACCATCATCACCACCACCACGACCACACACTCTTCTCCTTCCCCCTTCCTCCCGCCCCATTCATTTCCATGCATCAAGTTCGCCCTTTCACTCTCCGCTGCAATCAATGCCCTGCCATAGACACACACAGACACACACACACACACAAACACACGCTAACAACTACTTCTAAACACACACACTCACAATACACACACACACACACACACACACACACACACACACACACACACGCGTACATACATAATCACCTGGGAAAGAGTTACGCCCCCAATGATATATACATACATACATACACACATAAATACAAAAACACACACAACCTCACACAAACGCACAAACACACACATAGAAAAAAGGAGAAAAGAAGGAACAGAAGACCGAAGGGAAGGAGGGAAGAGAAGGGTGGGTGCAATTCTATAGATTAAAACGTCCTTCTTCCTATATACCGCCGTTTGGCCCATACCGACACATCTGGCCAGGGGGAAATAATATGGATTTTAGTTCCTCGATTCATAGCATTTGGCTGTTCGGCGGAGGAAGGCGGGTGAGGAGAAGGGGAGAGAAAGATAGAGAAAAGGGGAGGCCAGATTTATTTCCATGGGCGTGGGAGTGCAGGTGAGAAGAAGAGGAGGAGGAGGAGGAGGAGGAGGAGGAGGAGGAGGAAGAGGAGGAGGAGGAGGAGATGGATAAGGGAAAGTGAATTATCTACTCTCTCTCTCTCTCTCTCTCTCTCAATTATCTCTCTTTTCATCGCACGACACAAAAGTTTTAATGATTCATATTTTTATTATATCCGGTTGGCTTAATAATGAAACGTATTATTTGTATTGTGTGAGTGAAATGGGAGAGGAATTTCCCTTTTCAACACGTATGGCTTTTTTTTCTGCCATATCTCTTGTACGCAATTCCCTTCACCCATATTTTACGTTCCTGACATTCCATATTTTGCGGATAATAAAAAATGGAAGTCCTAATAAATACTGCCACTTCCTTTATCCTTTCTTTCTCCTTCTATCTCATTTTATATATCTCTCTGTCTATCTATTTATTTATCTTTCTATCTATTAATTTGTCACCTGTTGTATAGAGTAATAGCACCTTCGTGTTCGCCTAAGAGCAATTCACAAGACAAAGTACTTTCAATGATCATCTCTTAACCTACTGTGTGTGTTTCAAATCTTCGACACTACAATCTTCAGGTGTCCTTACTTGCTAGATTCATAAGCTGTGTCTGGATTTCATTTCTTCCTTCCTTCGTTCCTTCGTTCGTTCCTTCCTTCCTTCCTCCCTTAGTTCCTTCGTTCCTTCGTTCCTTCTTTCGCTTCTTCGTTCCTTACTTCCTTAGTTCGTTCGTTCGTTCGTTCGTTCGTTCCTTCCTTCCTTCCTTCCTTCCTTCCGCTCTTTAATTCTCTCCCAAGACTTCGAAATCTATAAAGAGAAAAGATATAAGAAATGCCATGTGCAAAAATAAGAGTGTTGCTATACTATATACCATTTTCATTTATGGGAAGGTATGTTTGAATACAATTATCTTTCGCAGGTGTAAAGTAAGTGTGTTACTATGTTATACATCATGAATTTTGAGATGCTGTGTTTCATTATCTATCTCGGGGCTATTACATCGGATTAAGTGTTGCTATATATTTAATTCACTAAGTTATGTTGATAATCTTACGTAATCATGTACTATATAGTCTCAAGTTTTTATCTATGTACGTTCGCAATCGACATTTCCATATTTCTATTTATTGTAATCTATCCTCCTATATTTCTTTCCCCTATACTATTCTCAAAAGCTATTGTCTCAGGGCTTTTACATCTAATTAAGTGATACTATACATATTAATTCACTAAGTTTCGTTGACAATCTTACGTAATGTCGTGTACTATCGTCAAGTTTTTATCTATACATGTACGCAATCGACATTTCCATACTTCTTTTCATCCTACACTATTCCCATATTTTTTTCTCCAATACACTATTCTCAGGAGCTATTGTCCAATCGTATTTTCTCCCAGCATAAGCAGCAGTAGTAGTATTTCCAGGCCCATAATAGTGCCCGCTACCCTCCACTTCATTATTCATGGCATATATATAATGTCTACTTTAAAATGTTTCGTATGGATGGACTCACAATGCTTTCTGCCTTTCACGACCCCTCCACCACCACCACCACCACCACCGCAGAGATTCACATTCGGATATTTAGGAGTGGGAATGCAGTTAGCTACTACCCCCTATTCTCCCTCCCCCTCTCCGTCTCTCTCTCTCTCTCTCTCTCTCTCTCTCTCTCTCTCTCTCTCTCTCTCTCTCTCTCTCTCTCTCTCTCTCTCCTTTTTCTTTTACTTTTTTCTCTTTTTTCTCTTTTTTTCTTCTCCCTTCTCTTCTTTCTTCTCTTTTTTTTCTCCTCTTCTCTCTCTCTCTCTCTCTCTCTCTCTCTCTCAGTGGTTTATTTTTTTGCCGTATATTTATTGTTGTTACTCATTGTGGTTAAGAGATGGAAAAAAAGTCCCATTGTGCGCCGTCCCCTTCGCCGGAGCCTTCGGGAGAGAGTCTGAGCCTTGCGGAGACCCGGCGCTGAGGCGGAGGCAAAGGGCATCAGAACGGAGACCTCGGATCGGGTTCACCTCACATCCATTACGCAATCATCGACAGGTATTGATGTGGCACCCTATTACTGCCCCTACCCCCTTTATCTCCTCCTCCTCCTCCTCCTCCTCCTCCTCCTCCTCCTCCTTTTCTTCGTCATCGTCCACCTCCATCTCTTATGATTACAGCTTCCTCCTCCTCCTCCTCGATTGGCTCAGCACGGCTTGGTAGGTTGCTGAACGAGGAGGTACTTTTGTACTCAAAAAACTCCGAGCGCGGGAGGGGCACCAAAGTATCGTAAACAACCAACCAGTAGGGACCGCTCATTACACACCAAGGCCCCCAACAGTAAACACAAGCAGACACCAGACTACTGTGCCGCGAAGCGTTGAAGTCAAGAAGGACATTTCTGTCCTATACACCAACGCGCGGAGCTTAATACCCAAACGGGATGAGTTACTTGCCTATGTTGACGTAGAAAGTCCGGACGTGATTGCCATCACCGAAACGTGGGCCACCTCTGACCACCTAATGACCGAATTCTCAATTCCGGGATACGAGAGCTTCTACAAAAACAGACTTCACAAGAAAGGAGGAGGTGTCATCTGTTACGTCAAGAACAAATACCCTGCCGTGGAAATAACCAAAGAAGACTCAGAGAAATATGACACTGTATATGTTGAACTGGAGACTAGCAAGCACAACAAAATAACGATTGGAACCGTTTACAGACCTCCAAAGCAACAAGCAGCGGACGACGAAGCGCTGTACGAGGAAATTCACACCATAACACAAAACAAACAGTCAGTCATTATCGGGGACTTTAACTGTTCCAACATTGACTGGACCACGATGATTGGAGATCGGGAGGGTAACAGATTGCTCGAAATGTTAGAGGACAATTTTCTTACTCAGATTGTTACCCAACCGACGAGTGAAAATAACTTATTAGACCTAGTACTCGTGAGTGATTCAGATCTCACACGTGAATGTCAAGTCGGCGAAAAACTGGATGGTTGCGACCATCACCTAATTCGCCTAAAAATCAGAACAGACCATGAACTCACCGAAAACATGTCCAAGATTCCAGACTACAAAAAAGCCAATTTTAACTTCGCTCGTGAGCTGCTAACCCAGACAACTTGGGAACCCATGAACCTCACTCCGGTGGACGGCGCGTGGAACGGCTTTAAGAACAAACTCCTGGAGGTAGAGAGAACGACTGTTCCCATGAAGACAAGGAGAACAAATAATGCCACAAGCACACCATGGATGACTACCCAAGTTCGACGGGCGATTAATTTGAAGAAGAGAAAATACAACTTGCTAAAGGAAAACAGCACTGACGAGGCACGCGAACAGTACCATCAAAGCCTCAGAGCTTGCAGAACACTCATTCGCCAGAGTAAACGTGACTATGAAAAGCAAATTGCACGCGAAGCCAAGTCCAACCCGAAAAGTTCTTCACGTATATAAGAACCAAAAGAAGACAAAAAGCAATATCGGTCCCTAAAAGATGAAAGTGACGTACTAACACAGGACAGTAGACAAATGGTCGAAATCCTAAACAGGAACTTCGCGTCTGTGTTCACGGTCGAGAATACCCAGTCCGTACCGAGAGCCCTTCCCCACCGATGGGAATCACTTCCCTAGAAATTGGTACAATCGACGAACGGGATGTGAAAAAGTACCTAGACAAACTCGAGACAAACAAGTCTACCGGACCCGACGACTTGTCACCCAGGCTGCTCAAGGAACTCAAGCAGCAAATCCTCAAGCCACTCACCGCCATCTACAATCTGTCACTACAACAAAACAAAGTCCTGAAAGACTGGAAATAAGCGAACGTAACACCGATCTACAAAAAGGGAGACAAAAGTGTGGCCCTAAACTACAGACCAATCAGCTTGACCTCAGTGGCGGGAAAAATCCTCGAGAAGATCATCAGAGACAAACTCGTTAGGTTCCTTGAAGACAACAACATCATTTCCGATGCTCAGCACGGTTTCAGGAACAAGCGCTCATGCTTAACCAATTTATTGGACTTCTTCCAAGGTATCTATGAAAACTGGGATAATCATATCCCCAGTGATGTTATATATCTAGACTTTCAGAAAGCCTTTGACAAAGTGCCACATGAAAGACTCCTCAAGAAACTTAAGTCGGCGGGATTAGGCGACGATCTGACAGCGTGGATCAAAGACTGGCTCACTGAAAGAAAACAACGAGTTGTACTCAACGGACAGGCCTCCGAGTGGCTCCCGGTCACAAGTGGAGTGCCACAGGGGTCAGTGCTGGGACCCATACTTTTCATCATAAATATCAACGACCTAGAACTAGGATTAAAATCCAATATTTCAAAATTTGCCGACGACACAAAGGTGGGTGGGAAGGCCCTCACGACGGCAGACTGCGAAATTATCCAGAGAGACCTGGACCAGATCACTCGGTGGTCAGAAAAATGGCAGATGTCCTTCAACACTACCAAATGTAAAGTAATGCATATCGGATCCAGAAACAGCAACCACATATACCACATGGGTGGCGAACCACTACATGTTGTGCAAGAGGAAAGAGACCTCGGGGTCACCATCAGCAGTGACTTGAAACAAACAAAACACTGCAAGTCCGCCTGTAAGAAAGCCAATACAATGCTTGGGTTCATATCGAGGAACTTCGAATACAAGACGCCGGGAGTTATGTTATCCTTGTATAATTCGCTGGTAAGGCCCCACCTGGAATACGCCGTGCAATTCTGGTCTCCTAATTACAGGAAAGACATTGAATTACTTGAGAGAGTACAGCGCCGCGCCACGAAGATGATACCATCACTGAGGACGAAACCCTATGAAGAACGACTCGAGCGACTCAACCTCTTCACGTTGGAAAAGAGACGACTGCGGGGAGACATGATACAAGTCTTTAAGTACCTGAACAAGCTCAGCAACGTTGATCACTCCAAACTCTTCACGCTACAAACTAACCTGAGAACAAGAAACAACGGAAAAACAATTCAAGCAAAGCGATGCAATACCGACATCGGCAGGAGTTATTTCTCGAATAGAGTTGTTCGCCACTGGAACAGCCTTCCTGCAGAAGTGGTTAGCGCAGAGACCATCAACTCCTTCAAGAAACGCATTGATCGCCACTTTGCTGCAACAGGAGTGAACTGAACGTTCCCAAGAGTAGGTACACAAGTGCTTTAATCCTTCCCTGCAAGCCACTCCTGTGGCAAACGGATTGATTAAATCACTGAACGCAGGCAGCCTAGTAATGAGCCAACAGGCTTTCTGCTGCCTGCTAGTCCATGTTTCCATGTTTCCTCCTCCTCCTTCATTTCCTCCTCCCTGATTATAGTCGCCCCCCTCCCCCCCCAAGAGATAAGTTCCATCTCCTCCTTTTCCTCTTCCTCTTCCTTCTTCTCCTTCTCTTCCTCTTTCTCCTCTTCCTCCTCCTCGTCCTCCTCCTTCCCTGATAACAGCCTCCTTCTCTTCCTCCTTCTTCTCTTTCTCCTCTTCCTCTTCCTCCTCCTCCTCCTCCGCCTCCTCCTCCTCCTCTATTCATATTCCTACGACTGGGCTTTGTGCATTCCCATAATCCCGTCGTTATTCCAGCCCTCGCTCCCTGGGGCTCGCGGGGCACCTAACGAGTCACTTTGTGAAAATCCCTCAATTGCAAAGGTTCGATTCCCACTCCCGAGGACCCCCCCCTCATTTCTCCCCCCTCCGCCCCCTCCCTCACCTTACGGTACATAAAGTTTCTTCCCACTCCACGGCAGTTGTATAAATGCCTCCCCCAACTATCCCATTCTCCTCTCCCAGCTGGCATTACCATAATAACATTGTCCAAAGAAAAGAAATTCTACTAATGTTGCCATAAGCGCGTCCTTGCTTATTCCCGCACGTAGCTCCTTCCGCTTCACATTCTTCTTTAGGCCGTGGATTATTTTCTTGCTCTCGTGGCGACACCGCGATACTCATCTTGCGGCTTAGGGCACCCTGGCAGGGCCCAAGGGCGGCGACCCAGGCCAGCTTAGGGCCACGGAGGAGGCGCCTGGCGAGGCGGCTGAGCGCGGCGACAACGGTGTGAGAGAACAGTTGAGGACAATGACTTAAATAACAGAAACTGCGGGTGAGGGAGGGAAGGTGAGAAAGGAAGGGGGCTGCATTGAACCCATCGGCCGATAGAAGAAAGGAAGAATTATGTGCCTCAGAAAAAAGGATTATATATATATATATATATATATATATATATATATATATATATATATATATATATATATATATATATATATATATATATATATATATATATATATATATATATATATATATATATATATATATATATATATATATATATATATATATATTACACATGACTAGTAGACAGTCAACGTAGATATATATTTAGACAGATAAATAGACAGAAAGATAGATAAGTATACAGTAACAAAGGGACTACTAAGCAGCCCCAACACAGTGCCGCTCACGGCAGCAGCAACAAAGGCCGCCAGCCCGTCATGAGCCGCGCGAGGGTGTGTAAGGAACCCGGGGAAAAAGGCGCCAACGATCCGGTAAGAACGCCGGCAGCAAGTGGACAAAAACTTAGACAAGCAAACACGATCCGCAGAAACTGTTCACACATGCCCGGCACCAGACCCCGCGCGAGCACGGCGGCGCGGCAGCTGCTGCGGCGGGCGTGGCGGGCGTCGCGGAGGGCGGAGGGAAGGTGCCGAGGGAGGGTGGGAGGGGATGAAGCGTGAAGATGAAATGTATACGCGAGGCAAGACAATATCACACCCTCCCTCCCCCTCCACACACACTCCTCCTCCCCGGTGGAGAGTGAGAAGATGAGACTGTTTCCGTTACAAGAATCTGTCTCCCTCCCTGCGCAAAAAGTGTAAGTGTGTGTTTGGAAGCATCTGAACCCGTTTTAAAAGCCTGAGAATCTTCACTAATGAGAATACAACCATTAACAAACTAAACTCTTGAGGATTTAACTCTTTTTGCGTCATGGTTGCGAGGAACGATAAAAATACACTGAATGGGACTCTCAGATTCTCGCATACAGAGACTCTTGCTATACATATAACCATTATGGAATTTAACTCTTGGGGTTTTAACTTCTGCGAAACGTGATAGTGAGATGAAATACGTCTTAAAATGATTCTTGTATACACTTAAGACTTATCGTTTGCCTAAGTTGTGTCTATTGGCCTATCCTAGTCTCCTAATATCCTTACGTATCCTTGTGTGTGTATCCTTCTGTTGTTTGAGTGTGGAAGGAAAAGGATATGAGACATGGAAAGCAAGACGCGATGAGGGAGGCGAGGAGCTGAAAGAGATACGTAGTGGAGGTGGCGGTGGTGGTTGATGTGGAGGAGATGTGAGCCGGTGGAATGTGAGGCAGTGAGATGATGTAACGTAGACGGAGGAAGAGGATCGGGCTGCGGAATGATGTGACAATGGAGGAAGTTGAGACAGAGAAATGAATCGTGAGGAGAGGAATGTGAAGAGGAGAAGGCGGACTGAAGTAGAAAAAAAGAAAATAGGATAGCGAATAAAGGAAGGGAGTTTAAAGCAGCAGGATGGCAAAGAAGGGAAAATGTCTGAGGTAGTAAGTAACAGAGGGAAGAAACTAACATGTAAGAACCAGGTAGAAGACGTATAAAGGGAGGTGAATAGGACGAGATCAGTGTAAATAAGAGAATCGAAGCAGAAATAAAAGAAGTTGGATAGTGAATAAGAGGAGGAAGTTTCAAGCTAGCAGAATGGCAAGTAAAGGAGAGATGGCGAAGGTAGGTTAGGGAACAGAACAGAGAGAAGAAACAAAAAATGAAGGAACTTGGACCGTGGCGTAAAGGATAGAAGAGTGTATTGAGCAGGATAGCAAATAAAAGGAGGATGGCAAGTTAGGGAAGATGGCGAAGGTAGGTTTGGGAACAGAACAGAGGGAAGGAAATAAAAAAGAAGAAACTAGGACCGTGGCGTAAAAGACATATAAAAGAGTGTATTGCATAGGATAACAAATAAGAGCAGGATGGTAAGTAAGGGAAGATGGCGAAGATAGGTTAGGGAACAGAACAGAGGGAGGGAGCTAACATGAGGGCCTGTTTAAAAGAAGGAACTAAGAGGAAGGGCGTACAGGGAGGCGTATAGGAGAAGCGTACTGCGTAGTTAGGGCGAGGTAACGGAGGCACTGTTAGGCTGAAGCAAAAACATCCATGCGTAATGAGCCTAACAGCTAATCCTCCACTCCGGCGGATGAATATTCAAAGACACTCACTCACTCTCACTAGGCAGCCATTACCCCGCCATGAGAATAAAGCAAAACGCTAGTGGGTCGCCTTCCCGCCCTCAAGAACCCCTCGCTCTCCCTCTCTCGCGGAAGTGACCTCAGCGCCTCAGCCTCCTGGAAAACACCTCCCCTCACCTTCCTTCCTCCTCGTTACATGCCTTCCTCCCACAGTGACGTCATCAACACACACACACTCACACACACACACACACACACACACACACACACACTTCACTAATCCCACGTCCGTAGTCTCTCGCAGCAACTCCTCGCCCTCGTAATCACACGGAGGACGCGCGCGCTAACTAACTCTTAACTAACTCCACCGTGAATTACCTGTTTTTGGGGCGGCCGTGCGCGGAGCCTTGAAATCGGGGCAGAGGGAAGTTCTGAAGTTTCCATCTATAGGCCATGATAAAATAGGGAAGAGGGGTGTGAGAGGGAGATGTGGGGAGAAGGGGCGAGTCAAAGGCTTCAAAAGGGAATCGGAAGGTCAGACTCACCCACACTTCCCCCCTTCCCTCCTCCCTCACCCCCGATACCTTCACCCCCGCCCCCAGGAGCCTCGACCCCTCCCCCGCACGCTTCACACCCTCGCCGCCCTTCCAGTAATTACCTACCAAGGGCTGCGGGAGAGAGTTTGAGGGGGCAGCAGCGTTCCCATATAAATTTATTACTATGGGTCAGTGGTAACATTCCAAGCGCGTTTGAAGGTGTGTGGGGGGGGGGGATTGTGTGTGTGGGGGGGGGGGTGCGTGTGTGTGTGTGTGGGGGGGGGGAGGTTGAGTGAGTGTGTGTGTGGGGAGGGAGGGGGTGAGGTACTGTATAGGACGAAAAACAAAAGGAAACAAACAAAAAAAAAACATACAACTTGCTACCCCATAAAAACACATAATTATAAAGAAGTATAAAAAAGAAGAAGAAAAATAGAAAGATCCAAAGTGTGTGCATGTGTCCGTGTTTGAGTTAGTGAGTGTATGTGTGTGTGTATGTATGTGTAAGTGTGTGTGTGATCGAGTGTGTGTGTGTACGTACGTATGTCGACCCTCCAAACACCACCCTTGGTCTTCACAATCATGGTAAACAGTGATCGATTTCTCGGGGCGGTGACAGGCGGCGGCACACCTCGCCTCACCTCCGCGCCGGAATACTTAATTAAACTCCCTTAATCCCCCGCCTATCGCTGCAGATAAGGCCGCCCGTCACTTCCTTCCCTCCAATTCGCAGCATCACACGCGGGGTCGGGGGTTAGAGAGGCTGTTGTTGGCGGGGTCGGGAGGGTCGGGGCTTGTCGGCGGCGCGGCATGGCTCTCACTCCCTAGCGGCGGGTATATAAAGACTGAGAACTTGATCGCGTAAGATTGTCGAGGTATTGTGGTTGAGACGCTTCGGGAAGGGATGGATAAGAGAGAGGTGAGTGAATGTTCCTCCTCCCCCTCCTTGATCTTTCCGGGTTATCGCTACGTGAATGTGTGTTTGTGTGTGTATATGTGTGTGTGTTTTCCTTTTAAGTTTTGTTGTTAATGTTAGTTATGTGTTAAATGGATGAAGGAGTGGATTAAGTCATAGGTGGATGCTTTCAGAGATGGATGCGTGGTTGATAGTGTGTGTGATTTGGGATTATGCTTATTATCGGAATTTCTAAGTCAGGTTTTGTTTGCTCGTGATAAGAGAAATCAAGCAAGCAAGTATGTGTGAGGTTATTCTTGTTACTGTTGTTGATGGTGTAGTAGTAGAAGTAGTAGTAGTAGTAGTAGTAGTAGTAGTGAAATGAGTAGTAGTGATGGTGGTAACGGCAGTAGTAATGGTGGTAACGGCAGTAGTAATGGTGGTGATGCGGGAAAGAGGTAACAATAAAGGGCTTCCTGGGCCGTCACCTGAGTGCCCACCGACAGGTAAGTAATAGTCGTAGGAGTACCCACAGGTGCCCCCACTACCCCTACCCACCCACCACCCTCATGTACCCTCACCCACGACACCACGACCTACATACTAAACTTACCATTGTCACACACACACACACACACACACACACACACACACACACACACACACACACACACACACACACACACGCAATCCCCTCCCCCAAACTTTCTACTTTTTTCTTACAGACCCAACCAAAACCAACCCTACAACTTGATCCCAAATAAAAGGATGAGGACTGCAGCAAGAGGAAGAGATTCAACCCCCTTTTTCCCCGTCTATAGATGCGAATCGAGGGGGCCTGACACAGACGACACTGGCTACCCTGCGAAGTCCTCACCCGCCTCCTTTAGTATAGTGTCCCTCTCTCTCTCCCTCTCTCTGTACTCTCACTCTCTCGGAACCAGTCCACAAGGAAGGGATGGAAGGGAGGCAGAAAGGGTGCGTCTACATCTTGTCTGGTTCTGTCCATGATGCCAAGCGGTCGAGAGAGGGGCGAGAGGGGAGTTGCTAAGCGAGGTCCGTGTATCCATCAGTGTCATGTACTCGTAAGGGGACTCAAGGTGGTGACGTGGCCCGACAAATGGTGATGCCTGTGTAAGCGGCCGCCGGAGCATGAGCACACGACAGAGGCACAGAGGAGGTGGTGTTTAGGATGAATGGGAGGCTGCAGAGGTGAGCGTGTGACAGAGAGGGATGCTCCGGCTTGTAAAAGAGATGTAGCTGACCTCCTCTTGTTCCTTTTCTCTTTCTTCCTCCTTCTCCTCCTCCTTCTACTTCACCTCCTCGTTCTCATCTTTCTCCTCTTCCTCCTCCTCCTCCTTCTTCTTTCTCGTCCTTCTCCTTGTCTTCTCCTTGATTCTCTCTTCTCTTTTTCTTCCTTCCTTCCTTCCTTTCTTCCTTTCTTCCTTCCTTCCTTCCTTCCTTCCTTCCTTTCCTCCTTTTGACTTTCCATTCCTTGTTCTTTCTTTCCCTTCCGAGCAGAGACGAAATTTCCAAGTTGCAGAGAATCGCATAGGAGATCTCTTCCTTCTCCTCCTCCTCCTCCTCCTCCTCGTCCTCGTCCTCCTCCTCCTCCTCCTAAGACCCAGATCCTAAGAGCCTCGCGGTGCCCCACTTCGCTGTCCTGCCTGGAATGACGTGACCGAGAGGAGGGAAGGTGAATGCGAGCTGCGGACGGGCACACACAAGGACAGGTAGACAGGCAGACGTAAGGAAAGTAATTGGTTGGCTGACTTACCTGAGGGCTCTTGGTGTACGCGAAAGGTAGACTAATTGGTGCATGTACGAAATACCTGAGCCCTCTGGAATCATAAGAATGCCAATATGGAGATAGGTTCTGAGATTTAAAGGTTATGTTATGCGTATTTTGTCTTGTTATGGTGCGATTTTGAGCCCTCTGGAATAACAAGGCCAAAATAAAGATAGATTCTGCTTGTAAATAGGTTATAATATGGTTCTTCTTCTTTTTTTTTTTTTTTACATCAAAGGTCACGGCTCAAGGGCAACAAAAAAAGTACAAAAAAAAAGCTGTTCTAGTTTGTTGAATTGAAAAACTAAACCTACTGAAATCACTGGGCCAGAACAATGATAGATTATGCACGGAAAATGTTCTAATAAGCGTCATCAGTTTTGTAGTGGTGTGGTTGTTAGCACTGTATATATATAAAATAAGGTCCTGAACTACATAACTTCAACTATGGATAAACAGATGAACAGACGAAGAAAACCTGAAAAAAAAACAGTATTCGCTCGTTGATAAGTACTACAACCTCCTCCTGCCTTGTGATTTCTAAAGAGCTCATTCACGTAACCATATACGAACACAATAGTACCCCCAAAAAACGGAGGAACACACACACACACACACACACTAGAAGCCAAATTACACCTGTCCGGAATTCACGCAACGATTAGTTTTGTTGGATATTCGTGATCCTCATTAGCTCGCCTCCCCGACAAAGGCATTCCAGGCTAAGTACTACACGTGTTATATAAGGAATCCAAGAACATGTAAATGAACCAAAGAAACCCTTATGAATGGGCTGAATAGTTTGGGGGGGGGGGTGGAGGCCTGGGGAGGGAGGGAGGGGTGTTGAGGGGGGTGTGTGTGTGTGTGTGTGTGTGTGTGTGTGTGTGTGTGTGTGTGTGTGTGTGTGTGTGTGTGTGTGTGTGTGCCAACAAGTAAAAAATGACAACAGGAAACGAAGAAAGGGTCAGGATACGAGAGAGAAGAAAGCGAAGAAAAGAGAGAGATCGAAAAAGAGGAAAAATATGAATACAATGCCATAAAAAATTCAAATTACTCCCCATAAAATTTACCATATCCTCGTCCACCTTCCTCCCCTCCCTCCCCACCCCTTCCTCTCCCCACCCTTACCACCATACCCTTTCCTCCCCACCTCACCTCTTCCTCTCCCTTTCTCTTCCCTCTGCCTCCCTTCCCCATCCCTTTCTCTCCCTTTCTCTTCCCTCTATCTCCCCTCCCCATCCCTTTCTCTTCCCTCTGCCTCCCTTCCCATCCCTTTCTCTCCCTTTCCCTTCCCTCTATCTTCACTCCCCATCCCTTTTCCTTCCCTCTATCTCTCCTCCCCATCCCTTTCCCTTCCCTCTATCTCCCCTCCCCATCCCTTTCTCTTCCCTCTGCCTCCCTTCCCCATCCCTTTCTCTCCCTTTCCCTTCCCTCTGCCTCCCCTCCCCATCCCTTCCTATTCCCCACTCTCCACCTCCTCCTATCTCTTTCCTTCGTTCTCTCCCCACCTTCCATCCCCTTCACCCCCCTTCCCTTTCTCTCTCCACCTCCCCTTCCTTCCCTTCATCCTACCTCCTCTTCCTCTCACCCTCCCCCCCTCCCAAGGCCCCTACCCGCAGTCAGATGTATATTATTATTTAGAAAGTTAAGGCAGGCAGGTCAGGAGGTTACGTCAGAGGGAAGGTGAGTTAAACGCGTCAACGAGACCCACTACACGCGACTCACCTGCTGGGCTCCTTCTTACCTGACTAATGAGTTTATGTATACCTGGTCTGTCTGTCTGTCTGTTTGTCTGTCTGTTGCTCCGGTGCTCCTAAACCTAGCTGGTGTACGCGCTTGTTTGTTTGTGTTTGTGTGTTTGTGTGTAAGTATGAATGTTTGTCTGTGTTGGTATGTAGGGATGTCTGTCTGTTTCCTTCTATTTTTTTTTCTGTCTGCGTTTGTCTGTCTGAATATGTGTGAATGTGTGTGAATGTATGTATGTATGTATGTATGTATGTATTTCCTGTGTTCTTATTTTCCTATGTTCTTATGTGTGTATGTATGTAAAGATGAGTGGAAAGATGTCTGTGTCTGTCTTCCTGTGTGCATCTGTGTGTTTTGTTTATCTCTCCGTTGATCTGTGTGTAGATCTCTTCGTTTATAAATGTGTCTGTCTATCTGTCTGTCTCTCTCTCTCTCTCTCTCTGTCTATCTATCTATCCCCATTTTCACGCCTCTCCTTCCCTTCAAACTTAATTGCCTCTCACTTTCATCTCTATTGCAAGTGCCCTTTTATCTCTCCGTTTATCTGTGTTTAGATCTGTTTGTTTATAAATGTGTCTGTCTGTCTCTCTGTTTCAATCTATTTATCTATCACCTTTTTCACGCCTCTCCTTCACTTCAAACTTAATTGCCTCTCACTTTCATCTATTGCAAGTGCCCTGCCACATTCCTCCCACAAACACACACCTTTCATCTTCTTTCACCTTCCTCAAATACTTCCTTCTGCCCCTCATCCGTCACCCTAGAACCATCACTTTTTTCACCCTCATTTCTAGTGCCTCATCACCCCCTACCACCCCAGCTCACCCCACACATACCTCACTGTTCTCCCCCACCTCCCTCTCTTTCTCTCTCTCACCTGCCTGCCCCCCTGTCCTCCCCGTCCTCATCTCCCTCCCTCTCCCTCTTACCTTCCTCTTCCTCCCCCAGCATCCCTCGTCTGTCCCTCACCTGGTCGCCTTGTCCCCCTTCATTGTTGACTTATCACACGTACTCTCACCCCCGTCACTCACGTGTATAGTGATCCGTGGTGGAGAGAGGGAGAGTGGAAGAGAGAGAGAGGGAGAGGGAGACAGAAAGAGAGAAGGGGACAGCCACCACAGCCACCGCCGCCGCCTCCTCTCCGTTATGTCGAGAATTCCGCCCAGGTCAAAAGCCTTCTCCCGAAACGCACACAACACAATTCTCACCGCTACTCCAGAATTAATGGAAGAGGAAGTGGTGATGTTATGGTGGATTTTTACATATTGCTGCGCCCCTCCAGCCACGCCGCCGGCCCAGGGATATGTATGTAAACGACGGCCTGCGCGCGGTAGGTATAGGAAAGAAATTATGGGGTTCCTGCGTTTCTTATCCCCCGTAAACTCTCGAATGTGAATCCCTTCTGTCCATTCCGTATTCCGGCGCTCGAATGGAAGAGGCAAATGAGGGTATAGTGATGTAATATTTACGATGCGAACCAGTCAGAGTTGCCACGTGTTTGGATTTTAAGGGTAACTTCAATACAAGGCTCTCCATATATGACTTCAGCCCCATAAAAGATGAATAAGAGTACAATCACGTCACATTTAACATACAGAACAGCCCAAGATCCGACGTGCGCAAATTCTGAGTCTTTTCAATACGAGGCTTGCGTTTGAGTGTATGTATTTCTTCAGCCACACAGCGAGGCAAACAAGGGTAAAACCACGTCACATGTCACCCTGTCTTGCTGTATGGTCGTGAGATTAGTAGCTTGAAGAGACCAATCCATGCGTGTCTTTGTAGAATCATGAGGTATCTTTCGAATTACCTCGTGTCAAATCGTCAACTATTCCATGAGGCTGAACCGAGGCCTATCACCTGCATAGTCTGGGAACAAACTCCGCATACATGATCATATTACACGCCAGCCAGACGTCACCCCTGTTCACACGGGCGGTACAGCAAGAGTCAATCCTGTGCGGAGGCGGCCAAGGGGGCGGCCACAAAGCTCATGATTGGAACAAATCGATGGACTCTGCAGGGAAGTAACTTGTTATGGGAACGGAGCCTGCATGGTGCTTGCTCGACAACCCCCGGGAATGGCATCGTGGGGCGGGCGAGGCGGCGCGCCCCCCTGCATATGCTGCGTTGATTGACTGACTGCCATACGATTCCCGCGGACGCCGGTCACTCCCACGATGACTAGGAACGGGCTGGAGCCTTTCCCACACCCGGAGCATCCTCGCCGCGGACCATGCAAGGTGGCGGCGCAGATAAACATCGAAGTTCGTTTCTTTTTCGTACTTAAGGGAGGGAGCCAGCGTGCATGACGGTCTCTCGTTGCATTTGTGTCAACGCTTCAGTGCTTTCATCAGCGTGCGTACCTAAGCTCATAAGCCTTTTGCATGGGAAGGGAAAGGCTAAATTAACTTAACTCAGAGGGCGCATGTGTGTGTGTGCATGGCAGTCTCCTGTTGCAGTTGTATCTCCCACTTTCAATACTTCCATCAGCGTGCGTACCTAAGCTCTTAAACCGTTTGCATGGGAAGGGAAAGGCTTTTAACCGAGCGCCCGGCCGTCTGCATGGCAATCTCTCGTTAGGGAGGCGTCTTTGTTTCCATGATTTCCAACGGCCAAGACTCATAATGTTTCAAGCTTTCTGAGTGGAAAAGCCAAAACAAGAAACAACTCAATATAAAACACTATATACTAATTCTAGTTATATAATCAAAGCACGTTCGTGTTCAGTCAACATGCGCTTTTATCAACTAGTATATTCCATCTTTTAAACCTTTAGGAGGAAACGACTATAGACGAGATGAATGTGAAACTCAGTATACTAAATTTCGTGAAACACCGAGCGCTGTTTTTTGTTGCAGCAGTAAATACTTTTAACGGCGGATACAGGCAGGGCAGACATTTAAATCTTTTTGAATAGGATGGGAACCGCTGACTTTGCATGACCCTCTGTCTGTCAGTCTGCGTAGTGCTTGATTTCAACAGCAAGCAAATATGACCTTTAGACTTGCTGGATGGGAAAGAGGAGAATGCAAGGTTAACAATGAGAAGAATGAAAAAACTAGGAATGAGGGAAAGGAAAAGAAAAATTAGATAAGAGGTCTTGGTCAGTCTAGTTAAACGTTCAACCCTGTGTCTATGTTCATTTCCAGCTGAAGGAGACAGACACGAAGACACTTGAACTGAGAACATGAAGTCATAGATTGAATTTTGAGGAACCTAAGAAAACCCTTGCATACACTTGAAAACACAGGACATAATGAAGCCATAACACCTAGAGAAAACAGCAGAGCCTAATGAGTATTTTACCTGAACGAGAACACCACATAACCTAATGAGACTCTTACACCCGAAGAAGTACACAGAGAAAACAATTAACATTTTAGACACCTGGAAGAAAGAGAACGCAGAACCTAATGAGACAGGTGAGAACATTACAGAACATAATGACCTGAACCTAATGACTCACACCTGCACGAAAACACGCCAGAACTTAATTAGTCTCGTACACACCTGGACGAGAACGAAGAACAGACGAGAACCGAACAAGTACCCTCTTTCCCCTTCCCTTCAACAGCCCCTTCCCCTTCCCTTCAACACCTTTCCCCTTCCCTCCACACCTTTTTCTCCTCCCTTCAACAGCCCCTTCCTCTTCCCTTCAACACCTTTCCCCTTCCCTCCACACCCTTTTTCTCCTCCCTTCATCACCCCCTTCCCCCTTCAGTGCCCCCTTCCCATTCTCTTCAACACCCCGGACCTAAGGGAACCAAGCATAATGAGCCCCTTACACACACACACACAACCTCGACTTATCGCAAAGAGGGCTGCCGGACGCTCTCCCCCAAATACATCCTCGCACTTGGCTGCCGAGGATGTGTTTACGAGGCGGTTTGGCCCTCGCAGTGACCAAGGCTGCCACAGGAACCCCCCTTTTGGTGGGTGGAGGCCGGGGCAGGAGGGAAAAGGGACGGACGCAGAGATAGAGCATGGAAGGGAGGAAGGACATAAAAGAGAGAAAGGGTGAGAGATAAGGAAACAAGTCCCCGGAATGCGTTTAGAGTCGAGTTGTGTTGCTTGCTCGGGCCTTTTCGGTATCTACGTCAGAGCTGGAAATATGTAAGTGGCCCCCAAAAGACTCGTATAAACAGGCCGAGGGTGATAAAGGTGAGGAAAAGCTGCAGAGGTTACGATAAATGAGAGGGAGAAACTAAGCAATATATTTTTACGTATTTTTGGGTTCAGACAAGCAGTGGCTGGTATCTTGATGTTAATTGGAGTGAAATATGGCCGGGAGGTTTACGATTCAAGATTTTTTTTTTTTAGTGCATCATAAAAAGAGGCAGAGAGGCAGGTGAATAAAACATGTATATTATTTTGTTGTTTTCATATATTTTCTTCTCTCAGCATGTGTTTACTACGCCCACGCCCATACCAGGTATTCCATTGCGCTAAGCCATCATACGCCCACGCACAAGCACACGTACGCCCACGCCCACACACAAAAATGAAAGCACATGCATATTCTGAAAAGATTTGAAGATGGAAAGCTGAAATGAATGAATGAATGAATGGAGTAAGAAACGAAGGAAGGAAAGAGGTAGGAAATTACTTAAAAAGAGGTGTGAGGAAGGGAGGATAGTAGAATTCACAGGAAGGAAGGAAGAAAAGAAGGAAAGGGGCAGGAAAAAACACGGAAGGAAACCAGGCAAAAAACTAAGAAGCGAATTAAGGAAGAAAACTAACGAATCAAAAAGGAAAGAAAAGAAGGAAAGGAATGAAAGAAGGATGGGGGAAGAAGAGAAGATGCGTCGTTGGGGAGAGGGAAGGAGGTGACGGGGAGAGGCTGGGACGGACACTATCACATCTGCTTGCCCATAATAACGCAGGAGACGAGGCAGCTTGGGCGCCGGTGTCGAGCCCTTTATTCACGATGACACGAGGGGAGGCGAGGAGGCAAGGGCGGGGAAGGAAAGCAACGCGAGGAGGAGGAGGAGGAGGAGGAGGAGGAGGAGGAGGAGGAGGAGGAGGAGGAGGAGGAGGAAGAAAAGGAGGAGGAGGAGGAGGTGGAGGAAAGGAGGAGGAGGAGGAAGAGAAATCCGTTTGAAGGGGGAAAGTGAAAGAAAAAGAGAAAGAGAGAGAAAAAGTGAATGTGATTGAGAGAGAGAGAGAGAGAGAGAGAGAGAGAGAGAGAGAGAGAGAGAGAGAGAGAGAGAGAGAGAGAGAGAGAGAGAGAGAGAGAGAGAGAGAGAGAGAGAGAGAGAGAGAAAGTATTTACATGCGTGCTTGCTCTTATGTGTGTGTGTTTGTCCGCCCGTTAATCCGTGTGCGTGTGTGCGTAAGCGGCAATGCGTATGTGCGTAAGTGCATGTGGTCGCGAAAGGGAACGGGAAAAAGGGAAAAAGGGCGCGGCGTGCACACGGGCAGGATCAAGCAGGGGCTGGCAGGTGGCCGGGTGTGTGCGGGTACGCGAACACACACAGATACGCACACATACGCACATAATCATACATCCATTACGGAGCAAGAAGCAGCAGACGCCCGGCCAGACGGAGGGAAGGGACGGACTCAGGGGGAGACAGACCGTCCGGGTGGGCCACGTGAGAGCCGGGACAGACAGACCCACGTGGTGAGCCGCGCTGGTCTGGGCCCTTAGCCACCGTCTCCGCCGCCGCCGCCGCTGGTATATAGGCCAGGTACGGGAACATGCCTCCACGCGGAAGTTACTTACCATTGTTGTCACAAATTAGTTCGTTCAGGTGTGCCCGGGGAGTCCAGGGTTACATTTAGCACACAAGGTCCTGCCTGTCACACTGCCTCCGAGATGGCCGGGGGATAATGCCGGGGACTCGCCAACAGCGCCAGCCTCCGGGAGATTGGGAGATACAGGTTGTAAAACGTCTGTCTGGATGTGTGTGGAGGCCGGGCCGGGGCCGGTGCAGGCACTGGGGGCGTTTTATGATGACACAGTAAATAGTCACGGCTCGCGGCCCCCCGGGGACTCCCTCGTCTCGGCGGCGGCATCAAAACGTCTCCAAACGTCGCAGATTTTAAGATTACCAACGTCCCTTTCCGATTTAAGGATGCGGAGGAATGTCTCGAGCGTAACCATCCTGAGAGCAAACGGTAACTCCTCGTCCTCGTCCTCCTCCAGCGTGGCCGAGGGATTAACCACGGGGGGAATATTTCTTGCCGCACAAGCACGGCGGAGACTCTTGTTACAGACAACCCAAAGGCCCGGGAAGGAGGCATGAAGAATTAACACAATGCTCCTCCGCGACAAGGTTCACTCGACGAAGATTTATTCATGCAGAAAGCACGCCGCCGCGGACCCTTAATGAAAGACGCCTGACCGTAAATGGGTAAACTGTGTCACCAGAGCCAGGAGCAGCAGCCCCCTACCATGCCCCCCGAGGCCCTCCCCAGGCAGAGACCCCGGGGGATGAGGACCGCGAGTGCTTTAAACATGCACCAACTGTAACTCTACGCTCATGAGACTGCCGCCGCTGCCACCGCCCTCCGCCTCTTTTTGTCCTGCGAGAGATAGCTTTCCTGCCGCCATGAAACGCGACACCGACATTAGTAGCGCCGAAAAAAAGAAAAGAAAAAAAGAGAAAAATATGTGGAACCGGTTGCGTATATTACTTGAGGATTGTCACAGCCACAGCCTCGTAACCTGCCACAGACGGGGCCTCCAACCACCTAGTAAGTGCCACGAGATAAGCTTAACGCCAGCCACCCCACCAACACCACCACCACTACCACCACGCCCTCCTCCTCCTCTTCCTCCCTAATTAATGCCGCCTCATCCTTAGAGAACTGGACACTGGGAACTAACTACTGGTGTTCCTCAAGAGTGTAAAAGAGTAATAAAAGTGGGATAATCATGGATATTGCAGATGTTGTTGTGTGTATAAGTGCGTGAGGTGTGAGAAAGGAGAGGAGAGGAGAAAGTGAGTAAAATTTGGGGCTTATGCTATAGCTAAGGGTCGGTCTTCGTGCTCATCTCCGACACATTAGCCCAAGCGCCCTTGAAAAAAAAAAAGGTATAAAATCAATGCAAAAAAATAACACGTAACTTGAGATTGAAACATAGCATCTACTCTCAATGACCTCGTAGGATATAACAGAAGCGGATTATTATGTTAGTATATACGTATGACGAAGAGTGATTGACTGATTGATTGATTGAATGATTGGGATAGGGTACGCAGTCATGGCGCCGAAACTACTTTGATTATAAGGCGTATGACGAGGAGTAAAGCCTGAATCGTGACTCCACGTAACCTATGCATACCAAGACGAACTATACCCATGTGGAAACGACTGTGCGGTGTGGTAAAGGGGTGGATGAGGCAAGCAGTTAAGGCTATGACGTTGTGACATTGCTCAATAGTTTCCGGGATTTAACTGAATATGGCGAGAGAAAGAGTACAGCAGTTACTAAATATACGCCGCTGGGGTTCTAGACGAGTCACACATGAGGACTCGAGTGTGGTGAGGGTGGGTGGAAGGTGTGGGTGGGTGGAATGGGTGGATTAGGCAAGGCAGGCACGTTGTAACATTGCTCAACAGTTTCCGGGGTATATATTTGTACTGGTGTGATCTACTTGAGCACCCATACAGACATACGTACATACGCACATACAGACATAGACAGACAGATTAATATATAGACGACAGGCATATAGACATATAGACAGACACTTACTAAGGCACACACACAGACAGACAGACATACAGGAACACATACATACACACGAAAGTACTCATATATGATTGCAGTTCTATTATCTCTCTCACTCACACACACACACACACACACACACACACACACACACACACACACACACTAGCCCCTGCACGTGTCCCTCCCAAGCATAGCACGAAAAACCAGCGACGGCGGCGGCGGAGTCACATAACATCACCACCACCACCACCGCCACCACCACCACCACCGAGGGATACACTTATGCCCTAAAAACTTGCCCTGGCTAAGGCTCGACGGCGGCGGCGGCGGCGGCGGCGACTACCACGTGGTGAGACAGACGAACATACACCGCTAGCAGAAACTCTCACCGCCACAGCCACCAACACCACCGCCGCCGCCGCCGCTGGTATAATCTCAGATAACTCCGCGACCCGCCGTGACCTGTCTCAGCCCCGGATGACCCCCGAGGGCTTCCGAGGTATTCCCACACAGTGACAGGCGCCTCGGATGGGTTGGGTCGCTGGGTCACGCTGCCCGCAAACACTGTCACACGTCTCGCCCTGCCTTGGGTCGCCACCTGTCCTATTACACACCTATTTTACGGCGTTATGTGGAATCAAATACTACAAGAGGTGGTTATGAATCCTTGTCTTGTTTTCGTCTTAGGTTCCCATGTAAGGTGGAAGTCATGGAGGTTTGTGTTTGGCGTGCTTGCGAAAATTTCTCTCCCTCTCTCCCTTCGCGTGGTAACTGGGAACCCTTCCAAGTTTGCGTAAACAACCTTTCAGACTCGTTTTAAAAGCTTTAATTAGCGTGAAATGTGTCAGACAGCCGCTCGCAGCCGGTGACGTTTCTCAGGCGCAGCGTCTCCTTCCCACGACCTGTTACGCGAAGCTTCAACCTGAGACGAGAATTTTTATTGCCGCAAACACAAGAGCGGGAGGGCGGGGAGGACAGGCAGAGGGGGAGGTGAACCGTTTATCCGGGAGGGAAATATTCAACATGATTCACTGTCACGGATTGTTAGTAGGAGGTAAGTTATTCATCAGAGAAACATTCAGATTATTTCCCAACGGACCCTCGTGAAAGAAAAACCTCCGCCACGGGATTACGGAAAGAGAAATAGAGAAAGATGAAGAACGTTAGGAAAGACAGAGGCCGGATGTGATGAACTTGATGATGGTGATAATGATAATGATACTAAACCACACCTAACTCACTAAACACCTTCCACATCCTCCTACCACATAAACCAAACCCCGTACCACATCATCCACATCCTTTTAGAGACCATTACCCAAGACTACATGAGCCACATCACAGCCACCACAGTTTCCAAAGTCTACATCAACCACATCACAGCCTGCTCCATACCAACCAAAACAATACCACCACATCACCCACCACACCCCAGAGCCACATCCCACTACCCCACACTGCCTCAAGTCCCCCAACCAACGGCCCGCGCGCCACCCCATCCCACCCCTCCCGAGCCCCGCCACATCCCCGGTATTAAAGGGCTGCGCCACACCAAAGGCCACACCCCTCACAAGCACCGCCACAATAAGGAGACCTGCGCCATATGTCTGCGGTTTCAAGCTCCGCGAGGCTCCGTTTGTCTGGCGTGTTTTCTTTTTTATTAGAGAACGAAGGGGAGCCGAGACAGAAGAGGAGGAGGAGGAGGAGGAGGAGAGAACGGAGGTAATGGTTGAGGGAAGAGAAGGAGAGGATGGGGAAGAAAAGGGAGTAAGAGGGTGAGAAAGATGGGACTGGAAAGAAGATAAAGGGGAGGTAGTGGGGAAGGGAAGAGAAGGAAAGAAGGAAGATGGGGAAGGAAAGGGAAGAGGAGGGAGAGAGGAGATGGGGAAGGAAAGGGAGAAGGAGGGGAAGGGAGATGAGGCTGGAAAGAAAGAAAGGGGGTAACGGTGAAGGGAAGAGAAGGAGAGGAAGAAGATAGGGAAAAAAGGAAAGAGAGGAATAGTGAAGGAAAATACAGAATACAGAAGACAGAAGAGAGGAGGAGGAGGAGGAGGAGAGAAAGACGAAGAGAATGAGAGGAATGGAATGGGGAAATGAAAGGACATAAGGAAAAGGAGGAGGAAGAGAAGGAGAGGGAGGGAGAGAAGAGGAAATGTGAAGGGAAGTGTATTGGAGATATCGGGAGGAAAAGGAGGAAAGGGAAGAAAGGGAGGGAGGGGGATGTGAAGGGAAGTGTATTGGGGAGTATAATGGGGAGGAAAAGGACTCGGACTACCCTACACCCCCTCTCTCCCTTTCTCCCTCCTTCCCTCCCTCCCTACTTCTCTTCCTCCGTCTTACCTTCATCTCCCTATCCCCACCTTTATCCATCCTCCCTTCCCTTCCTCCATCCCTTCCCTCCTTCTTTTCCTTTCCTTCCTTCTCTCCTACCTTCATCTCCCCTGCCCCCTACTTTATCCATCCCCCCTTCCCTTCCTCCATTCCCTCCCTCCTTCTCTTCCCTTCCTTCCTTCTCTCCTACCTTCGTCTCCCCTAACCCCCCACTTTATCCATCCCCCCTTCCCTCCCTCCCTCCCTCCCTCCCTCTCCTATACCTTCGTCTTTGCCTTCAAGCCGCCGCCCATTTTCTGTGTAACTCGGCGGCCGCGTGTGATCCAGAGCGCATTGAATATACAGAGGCATAGAGAGGCTTTCTTTTCTTCTGTTCCTCTCTCTCCCTCTCTCTCTCCCTCTGCGTCTTTTTCTTTCTCTCTTTCCGTCCATGTTTTCCTTTGCCAATATCATTTTCTTATTTTTTTTTCGTGTGTCAGTCTACAGAGATCTTTATTTTCCCTATTTTTCCTTTGGTCTGCTTTCCTTTTTGTCGTTTTCTTTTCCCCTCTTATTTTTTTAATCTCTTTTCTCCCACGTTTTGTATATCTTCCGGGGCTTTTTTCTCCTTCTTCTCTTTCTCTTCCGTTTTCCTTCTTTTCTCCCGTGTATAATGCCGTTTTCTCTTATTATTTTAGCTGCCCTCCTCCTCCCAGTCTTGTCCAGTCCATCCAGTTCGATAAAACTCCCCAAGCCAAGCGTTGCAAAGTATTACGTGAGGGAAGGAATCAAAGGAAGAAGCCGCTCGATGCATCATCCTACTCAAACACGATATAAAACTATCTACTGCAGAAATATTTGTGGTACTGTGTGTTTGTGACGCAGGCATATATGTGTGTGGTAGTGTGTGTGTGTTTCTGACGTACATATAATCATTACATAGATACGAAAGCAAATAAATACACAAATAAACAGACAGACGTAATTATCACTAAAGTTCACCTAACCCTTATCCGCTGAGATGACGGATGACTTCGAATGCTCTCCTTAAATTCGTCTTACACTTTCCTCTCTCCTCTCAGCTACAAACAGATACTGATGCAAACAAATAAGCAGGCAGACGTATCACAAATTCACCTAACCCTTATCCACGGGGCTACAGGACACAGGCCAGAGAGACGAAGTATAAGTTTCAAGCCACAAGACACAAGACAGTGGCAGAGTGGTCATCGCGTGAACATGGTGATCCCATGTACCCGGATTCAAGTTCCATCGCAAGCAGCTGGCAATTTTCAACCCTTGCCATGTGCTTGTCGATTGGGGGGGAGGGGAGGGTAGCAAGGACCAAGCAAGTCATACATCAAGGCAGTCACTTCAAATAAAATTCACCCGCGCCACTATCAGGCTGGGGTCATCATCCATCAGGCCCCTCAGGAGAGCCTACCGGGGTTATGGGCAGCACGTAAGAAAAAGAAAATCTAATGGGCAGTACACAATATATGCTTTCTTCGATACTAGTATTTACCTAACTTTCCTTAAATCTCCCTCTCTCTCTAATTTCCTTCCTTTAAAATCGCCTCATGAAAAGTACAAAACATAAGCCTTCTCAATGCCTGTATTTACCTAACTTTTCTTAAATCTTCCTCTCTCTCTAATTCACTTCCTTTAAAATCGCCTCATGAAAAGTACAAAACATAAGCCTTCTCAATGCCTGTACTTACCTTACTTTTCCTAAATCTTCCTCTCTCTCTAATTCACTTCCTTTAAAATCGCCTCATGAATAGTACAAAACATAAGCCTTCTCAATGCCTGCATTTAACCCGACTTTTCTTAAACTTTAATCTCCCTCCTATTTACCTCCCTTAATCACCTAATGGAAGGCACACAACATATGCTTCCCCGATACCTGTATTTACCTACTTTCACCTGCCTTATTGATTTGTGCTTACCTTAAACCGTATCTTCCCTCTTCGTAACCTAATTATCTTGTCCCGTTCAGAGCTTCCAATTACCCCGTCCCTTCCTCAGTCCCTCGCTCCCTCCCTCCCTCCGCCAAGCATTTAGGACAGGGTTAGCAGGTCACCAGGTCACTCACAACCCGATAATCATATTCAATTATAAGCCTCTGCGGAACCCCTGTTTGTCCGCCTTCACTCCGCCAGCTGATCGACAAGGGGGTAAGGTGAGGTAAGTCAGGCATCTCTCTCGCTCACGTAGGTACTCCTGTTCCCTCCTTCTCTTCCTTGTTTCCTTACTAATATGACCTAACCAGCTGTCTCCCTTGCCTCTCTCCCTTCCTTCCCGGCCAGCTGTCCCCTTCCTCTCTCAATTCCTTCATTCCTTCGTCATGATACTCCTAAATCAGCTGTCTTTTTTCCTCTCTTACTTCTCTTCCTTCCTTCCTACATGACATGACCTAACTGGCTGTCTTTTTCCTCTTCCTTCATTCATTCCTCCTTCCTTCCTTCCAGCCTCTCTATCTTCCTCACATTCCTTAACCAATTATCTCACCTTCGCCTCCCTCATTTCCTTCCTACCTTCCTTCCTTCCTCCTTACAACCGTCTCTAACCAGCCATCTCTTATTCTCTCTCTCTCTCCTCCTCCCTCCTAACCTTCCTTAACCAACCATTTCTTCTCTCCTTCTCCTTATCCTTACCTCCTAACCATCTCTCCCCTCATCATTCCTATCTTCTTCCCTTCCTTTCTCCCTCTACATCCCTCTCCTTCTCAGCATCCCTCTCTCTCTCTCTCACGAACACTGCCTAACATATCACGTGAATCCTCTATCTCGTGGCAGCCTCCAGTGGTAGTTACTTATTCAGCCCTGCCGTGACCTTCCTCTAAGCTGCCGTCTAGGGTGTGTATACTTGAGACTCAATAGCTTCTGGTTATCATGTATATTACCTCCCTCTCCCTTGTTATCGATAAGGACAGGGTGATGAAGGGTGAGGTGGGTGGTGAGGTGGGAGGGGATGTGGTGTGGTGTGGATGTTTGTGGCATGTGGTTAAATGTAACACGTGTTTGGGGTTTCGTCTGTGCTGTGGTCTGTGAATTTGATTTGTCTGTATGATTTGTGTCTGTTCTCTGTCTCTTTGTCTCTCTGTCTCTCTATCTTTGTTGTTCATTGTTTATTTACTTTGCTTTCACTATAATTTCTGTCTGTTCTGTCTTTGTCTATCTATGTCTGTCTATCTATATATCTTTTCACATTTCTCTCAATATCTTTCTTCTCCTTTCCGATCTTTAATAATTATCCCACTTCCTTCAACATTGACTCTCATTATCTTTATCTTCTTTTAACTTTCTTGTTCTCCCTTCGCCACGTCTCGATGTCCCTCCCTTCTGGCCTTCCCTCCAAACATGATAACGTATCTCATTGTCTCAACCCATCGTGTATATTATCAAGACCACGTCATCCTCAGAGATAGACTTATACAAATGCTGCTGCTCAATGTATTCGCCCTGACACGCAATCGCCGTCTACCGCAACGAGACCAAGAACAATAAGAAGTAAGAAGCAAGGAGAAGTATAAGATGATAAGGATTGGAAGGGGTAAAAGAAGGAATGTGTGTGAGAGTATATATGAGTGTGTATCTACTTTCATTATTTTCAGTCTTCTTTCCCGTTTGCTAAAAGGAGAAAGGGATGGATGGACGGTAGAAAAGGGTGAAAGAAACAAGGAGAGGAAGAGAGAAGAGGGTCAGGAAGTGAAAGGCAAAAGGAATGGATGGACGGAAAGAGAACCAGGAAGGAAATCAAAGGCGAGCGGCAGGAAGAAAGGAAGGAAGGAACCGCAGGAAAGGAAGGAAAAGGAACGGAAAGCAGAGAAAAAAATAAAAGGTAAAACTGACCAGGAAGTGCAGTCGGTCCTTCATCTAAGCTCCCTTCCGGGCCCAACTGTCTGACTGGGTGACTGACTTACTTGAATGTCTAGATAACTGACTGACTGGCTGACTAAATGAATGAATGAACGACTAGCTGACTAATTGCCTGAAGGAATGGCTGATTGACTGGCTGACTGGAAAAGCGAATGACTGGCTGACTGGAAAAGCGAATGACTGGCTGACTGGAAAAGCGAATGACTGGCTGACTGGAAAAGCGAATGACTGGCTGACTGGAAAAGCGAATGACTGGCTGACTGGAAAAGCGAATGACTGGCTGACTGGAAAAGTGAATGACTGGCTGACTGGAAAAGTGAATGACTGGCTGACTGGAAAAGTGAATGACTGGCTGACTGGAAAAGTGAATGACTGGCTGACTGGAAAAGCGAATGACTGACCGACTGACTGATTAACCGACTGACTGGATATGATAGGATGCAGAGTAAACGCTTCATCCTCTGTTTTAACGTCCCTAACTGGCTGACTGACTGGCTGACTGGCTAACTCGCTGACTACGAGCATACCAACCGCCTACTACGCCTCGCTGACTCGCCAACTGGATGCCTCGATAGCTGGCTGACCGGCTGGCTGTACGGGATAGGAGGAGGCTGAGGTAATGCTTCATCCCTGCTTTCACGTCCCTTTTACCTATGGGCGCCGCGGGACCTTTGCGGCCGGACTCGCGGGGGAATTTGTGGGCGCCTGGACCGAATGGATTTCCCCTTTTCCCTCCGCAGGCAGGCAGGCTCGGGGGCCCCGCGGAGGATTTATGGCTGCATTCCCGACACCCGGCGCTCGCTGCGGGATTTATCGTCGGCGCAAAGGCATTATTCTCCCTCTCTGTAATGCGTTTGTGCGTGTGTGTGAGTGCGTGTTGAAAAGAATATTATTAATGTTTGCCGGTACACGTGTGAGTCAGAAAGAGAGAGAGAGAAAGATTAAAGGATAGTGAGAGAGAAAAGAATAGATAGATAGATAGATAGATAGATTGATAGATAGATAGATATAGATATAGATAAAAAGATAGATGGAGACAGATAGAGATAAACGGATGGAAGTGTAAATAGGTAGAAAGATCGTTGATTAGATAAAGATGAATAGATAGATAAGGAGAGAGAGAGAGAGAGAGAGAGAGAGAGAGAGAGAGAGAGAGAGAGAGAGAGAGAGAGAGAGAGAGAGAGAGAGAGAGAGAGAGAGAGAGAGAGAGAGAGAGAGAGAGAGAGAGAGAGAGAGTGTGTGTGTGCAAGGGATGATCTCTCTCTCAACATATGTGGATTCCGGACGTTTGCGCATAATAAGGATGATTCGACGAATATGAATGTCGGTGTGTGTGTGGGTGTGTGTGCGTGCGTGTGTGCATGTGTGTGTTCCCTAATTTATGGCCGTGTGAATGAAAGCAAATTTGAGGGCGATTCATCAAAAACACACACACACACACACACACACACACACACACACACACACACACACACACACACACACATACCCTTCCCCCCTTTGTTTTTTCTCTTTCACACCTACTAATTTTATTCTTCCATCTTCTTCCTTCATTATTTTTCTATATTCTTCCCTTCCTTCCTTCGTTCCTTCTCTTCTCCCTTTTCTCTCTCCCTCACACACCATCTCTCCTCTCCCTTATCCTTATCCTCATGTACTAGACTCTCCCTTCTTACCTCCCTCCCTTCCCTCCCTCCCTCCCTCATCTCTCTCTCCCAGCAAACATATTTATCTAAAAGAGGGACATGACACAGCTGGGAAGTTCAAGTTCAGGTTTAATACCGGGACCCCGCCGCCGCCACCATCACCCCTTGCCAGACAGAAAGAGAACACCTGAGACTAATTACCGGAACCGTGTCACTTTATTAAACACCTGGCGGGGTTGCAGACGGGACAGGTGAGGAGAAGGAGAGGAAGGGGAAGAGAGGAAGGGGAGCGTGAGATGGTGGTGAGGAAAGTTAAGGTAAGCGACATAGGACAGAAGAGGAGATGGGAGGGGAGGAGGAGGAGGGAAAAAGAGAGGAAAGAGAGCAGTAGGAGAGGAAACAAAGGAGGAGGAAAGAGGAAAGTGAGAGAGGAAGAGAGGAAAAAGGGGAAAAGGAGAGGAAAGAAAAGAGGAGATATGGAGGAGGAGAGAAGGAGAGGTGGAGGAGAGGAAAGAGAGTAGGAGGAAAGGAAAGAGAGTTGGAAAGGAGGAAAGAAGAGGAGGGAAAGTGAGATGGGGTGAGGTAAGGAGGTGAGATTGGGGTGAGTCAAGCTGAGGTAAGCCGCAACACACCTGTCCAAGTCTATGCCCAGGTGAGGGAAGTGTGCAAGGGGGATGATGAGCTGCCTGTCAGGTGTTAATGGTGAGGGATTGACGTAATGCTGGTATACAGGTGAGGGCCGCTGGGGAGAAATGAGTAAAGAGGAAAAATATATCGAGTTTGGTTTGTATTTTGATGTTCAGACGTGTGGGAAAGGTGAAGTATTTGTGGAAAACTGTCTATCTCTTACTCTGGGTCTGTCTGTGTGCCTGTCTATATCTCTGTGCCTCTCTCTGTCTCTCCCTCTTTTTCTGTCAGTTTTTGAATTTCTGTGCCTGTTTATGTGTCTATTTTTGTCTCGATACATGTGTCTGTCTGTCTGTATCCGTGTTGTGTGTCTGTCTAACTGTCTATGTGTCTGTCTCTATGTCTGTCACTATGTCTGTCTGTGTGTCTCTCTCTTTCTGTAGTACGTCTGTCTGTGTATCTTTTTCTACGAGCTGTTAAACCCTGGCATGCCTCCTCGTTTTCCTCCTCCTCCTTCTCCTCCTAATACCTTCCCAACCCATCTCGCTTCGCTTCGCCTCGCTTCCTCTCGTCTTCTTCCCCGTAACTGGGTCAAGACGGCCCACAAACTAACCACACCACTTGTAAGCCGCATCCTGCCCTCCTCCGCCGCGCCGTAGACATATGGGAGTAAAACACACACACGTTCTGGGTTGGTATTTGTGTCCCGGAGAGGCGAGGCAGCGCGGGGCGAGGCGTGAGTCCGTGGGAAGGCATTTCTGGCATACCTGTTACGCCACGGTACGCTGGGTAAGGTGTGCAGCGAGGTGTGTCTATGCTTAGGACTTGTGGATCGCCTTTTTAATTAAGAGAAGTGTGTGTGTGGCCGGTTTAGTCGGTTATAAGTTTTGCGTTGGTTTAATAACGATGAGTGGGTTGCTATGGTCAGGTTAATTAATGTTTATGATTAATTTGAGGTGTATGGTAATGATTTTGCACTCTTTTTCGCCTCTCCACTTTATCCAACTCTTTTTTTTTTTTTACAGCAAAGGAGATAGTTCAAGGGCATTAAAAAAAGATAACCACGATAAAAAGAAAAAAGCCCGCTACTTGGTGTTCCTAAAAAGAGTGCAGAGGAGTGGCCGAAAGAAAATACTAGAATAGTTTATCTCTCTGGTTTAGATTTTCTCTCTGGTTATCTATCTTTTTTTTTTTTTTACATGAACGCCTATAGCGCCGGTAGGCTTTCTTGAGGGGTCTGGATGGTAGTCGGCCCCAGCCCGTCATGGCGCAATCAAGTGTTTATAGTGGCGCCATCTTCTCATCTATCTGTCTCTCTCTACCTTTGTATGTTACCATAATCTCCTCTTCTTTGTTAATGCATGGTCCAAGCTTTCACTTCGCTGTTCCACCTCTGCCAGGGCTTATATAAAATGTTCGACCATAACTACCAACATCAATCCCCCATTCCTGCCAATCTCTTTAAAGCTTCCACCCATACCACGCAGACCTCATGTAGAGTTTAAAAGAACGATAAGACGTGTTTGTTAACTATATGATGATTTGATGACCCTCTCCTCCTTCTCTCCTCCTCCTCCTCTTATCCTCCATCATCACTACCACGACGCCTGACCTTGCTGTTTTTAGTGACCTGTGTCCAGACTCTTGCCCAGACGACCCCTTGAGACACCCTAACGAGAGGTCTCATTCCCGCGGTGGTCCCAGAGAGGCAATTATCGAGAGGAACACTTTTCCGCCGCAAACACTTTCCACTTTGATGCGAGGTCGTCCCCTTTATGAGCCTTCCTATATAGCGTGTGTGTTTTTTCGGGTACTTTTATTTCGGGTGAGTGTTTTTAAGGGTGTTTTTTTAAGGGGTTGTTGGTGGGTTGGTCACTTTTTAATCCCTGCCGTGAAAGTGCAGAATGATGTGCTGGACTGCTGTTGTTGATGGTGGTGGTGGTGGTGATGGGTGATGGTAGTGGTGATGGTGGTGATGGGTGGTAGTGGTGGTGGTGGTGGATGGGTTCAGTGTGTGGCGTGGCTAAATGAGTCCTCTTGTAATGTGTATGAATGGTCTAATGTTGTTCGTGTTTGTTTGTTTGTGTGTTAGTGTGGTGTTTGGAGTGGGATGAGTGTGTGTGTGTGTGAGTGAGTGAGTGAGTGAGTGGGTCTTGTTGTTATGCTATATGATGCTATTGATGATGTGGTAAACTAGACGTAATGAATAACGAATATCGATGAAATGAATAAAAAATGAATGAGTGAATGTGTAGTGAGTTGCTAATGGTGTAATATCTGATAGGAAGTAATTATAGCGAGGGATTATAGCGAGGGAGGGAGTGCGTGAGTCATTCTTGGGGGAGGTTTAGTGGGGGATTAAGTAAGAGAGTGAATCATCGCGTTCAAAATGTAGTGCTCTACGAATACTGATGAGAACGGTTGAGTGAGTTATATTGCAATGATTTGATAATGTAATGTTGCTGTGATGGTTGAGGGAAGGAGACTGAGCGAGTGAGGGAGGGAGGGAGTAGGAGAGGGAGGGAGGGAAGGAAGGGAGAGAGGAAGGGAATGAAGTGAGTGAGGAAGGGAGGGAAGGAAGGGAGAGAGGAAGGGAATGAAGTGAGTGAGGAAGGGAGGGAAGGAGGGAGGGAAGGAAGGGAGAGAGGAAGGGAATGAAGTGAGGGAGGAAGGGAGGGAAGGAGGGAGGAAGGAATAGAGGGAGGGAAGGAAGGGAGAGAGGAAGGGAATGAAGTGAGTGAGGAAGGGAGGGAAGGAAGGGAGAGAGGAAGGGAATGAAGAGAGAGAGGAAGGAAGGGAGGAAGGAGGAGGAAGGAGGGGAGGGAAGGAAGGAGAGGAAGGGAATGAAGTGAGGGGAAGGAGGGAAGGAGGAGGGAAGGAAGGAGAGGAAGGAATGAAGTGAGTGAGGAAGGAGGGAAGGAGAGAGAGGAAGGGAATGAAGGAGGAGGAAGGGAGGGAAGGAGGGAGGGAAGGGAGGGAAGGAAGGGAGAGAGGAAGGGAATGAAGGAGGAGGAAGGGAGGAAGGAGGAGGGAAGGAAGGGAGAGAGGAAGGGAGGGAAGGAGGGAGGGAAGGAAGGGAGAGAGGAAGGGAATGAAGTGAGGGAGGAAGGGAGGGAAGGAGGGAGGGAAGGAAGGGAGAGAGGAAGGGAATGAAGTGAGTGAGGAAGGGAGGGAAGGAGGGAGGGAAGGAAGGGAGAGAGGAAGGGAATGAAGTGAGGGAGGGAGGAAAGGAAAAAGGGAGGAAGGGAGGGAGTGAATACATGAATGAGTGAATGAGAGAAGGAGGAAGGGAGGTAGGGAAGAAAGAAGGGAGTGAGTAAGTACCTGAGTGAGTGAGTGAGTGAGTAAGAGAAGGAGGAAAGGAGGGAGGCAGCGAGTAAGTTACATGAGTGAGTGAATGAGTAAGTGAATAAATGAGTAAATACGTGAGTGAGTAAGTGAGTGGGTGAGTCATGGTCCAACATAATGCTGCTGCTGCTGTTTCCATAATGAGTTGGCTGAGTGAAGTGAGTCATGCCGCAGTGTTCCTATGATGTAATGTCGGTATTATTTTTTTATAGTAGTGCTGTGTGTCGGCCCAAGCGTCCAGGGGTGACCGAGGGGGTGAGAAAAGCGGTGTTTCGGAAAGCGGGAAGGACACGGTGAGCTACGTTGTGTGTGTGTGTGTGTGTGTGTGTGTGTGTGTGTGTGTGTGTGTGTGTGTAAGGAATGACGTCACCGAGGGAGTTGCCGGGAGGAGGATCTTTTACGAACTATTTTTTTACGTACAAGTTGAGTTGGGATTTTTTTTTTTTTTGTTTACGGTAAGGGAGGCAAAAAAAAAAAAAAAAAAAAAAAACAGGAACAAAATGGCCCGCTAGACTCTACTCCAACAAAAGAAAACAGAACAAGAAGCCGCAAGAGAGGTCAAATTCGGGTTGAGAGGTGTCCTGATAGTCTCTTCCTGTTGTTTTTGGACTATATAAACTTTTGCTATTGATAACCGCTAAGATGACTAATAATGTTTCCTTCTCTATCTTTCAATTTATCTATCTGTCTTTATCTATCTATCTTATGTAAGCATCGCAGTCCAACTAGGAAACTTCAGCCACAGAGCTTCGGGTTAAGAGAGTGCTAAGTGAATGGAGTCTTTGCTTTCCACCCACAAGTTTACGCTGCCCTCTCCCGTCCTCACCCTGCTCGGCCCTACCCCACTCTTCTTCCCACCCTAGCCCTCCCTCCCCCGAGCTCTCAAACACGCTCTATGTAACTCTAAGGACGGACCATGTAAGAATTTAATCCTCATCTCCTATACTTCTCTGTTCATATATTTCTTCTTCGTCTCTACTTTACTTCTCCTCAGCGAAAAGGTGATATTAACTGAAAAATATGATGATGATGATGATAATGATGATGAATGAGGTGATGATGCCTGGCTCAACCAAAGATCATTCCCTCACACACACACTGCCCCTCCTCCCCCGACACACACTGCCCCCTCCCCCTTTCCCTTCCATTCTCAACTTCATTTAGTCCCTCAACGTTTGCGCAGAAGAATAAGAAAGGAGAAAGAAGACTACCGGGAGAAGAAAGAAAGGGGAGGAAGAGAAGGAGGTGGCAAGAAAGAAAGGGAGGGAAGGAGGAGGGAAGGCAGGCAAGCAGAAGGCAGGGGACGGAAGGGGTGATGGAAGGGGCGAAGGGAGGGGGGTGAAGGGGGTAGGGGAGGCAATATAGAGGCGGTGACAGCATGCGACCCATCACTCATCCTCACGTCAATTAATCACTTACTGAATTAGTCTCAACGCGGCGTGACCATCCGTCGGTGGGTCCAGAAGGGGTGACGATGCTGCGGGTGGTGAGTTGAGGTGATGGTGGTGGTTTGAAGAAAATTGTGGTGGTGGTGGTGGTGGTGAAATGGGATTGAGGTAGTGGTTGTAATTTTAAGGTTGTGGTAGTGATGTTGGTTGGTAGTGGTGACAGCGGTGATGGATGTTTCTGGTTGCTGTTATGGGTGTTGTTGTTGTTGTTGTTGGTGGTGGTGGTGGTGGTGTTGTGGTGGTGATGGTGGTGTGGTGGTGGTGGTGGTGGTGTGGTGGTGATGGTGGTGATAGTTCGTAAAAAGAGCTAAATCCTCTAAACATTGATAGAAAACACTTCCTTCTGTGTCAACAAAGAAATGAAATATATAGTTGAGTTGCTGTGTTTCGCTTACATCTTCCTTGCCTATTAAATAACTGCTATAGCTTTACGACATATCTTTGAAAGGCCTCGTTACTATCTACCCAAGAATCATACGGGTCAGGGCCTTTACGAACACAACAAACAAGAGGAGTGAATAAAAAAAGCTCTTATTTTATGATACACGATGTTATCAGGAAGAGAAAGGGAGAGTAAAAGAGAGAAAGAAAAGGAAGGTGCTGTTCAATTAAGCTTAAACCAAGGCCAGCACAATGGATCTCTTTACGGGTATACGCCTACGCCTCCAATACATTCTCCGGATCCACTTTCTCTTGTCTGAGGAATTCTTTCATCTCACCCGCGTCGATAAGTCTTATGAAAAAGCATGAAGGGCCTTACTTCAGAACAATAATTTCCTGTGTTGGAGATAAGGAGCTGGAAGAACACGAGGCGGTACAATGGTCTTTCAAGGCACAGGAAATTGACAACTTGACGCAGGAATGTAACTTGTATTCACGTAAATGACTCGTACACAGCCATCTCAAAAAACTAAATACTGATCACTTTTTTCGGTAATTTCTCTTTTATTTTAATTTAGAAGGATCGTGTTGCGGGATTTAAAATATCTTTTGTTCTTCCTTTAATGTGTCTTAAGGGAAAACACAATGGCCATGTCTATCTATATTAAACTGAACACTTCCTTCGGTAATTTCTACTTTACTTAGAAGGATAATCGTGTTCCGGGATCTTTTTATATCATGTGTTTATTCTTTTAGCTGCCTTCCTTGCTATAAAGACAATAAATAATGGCTATATCTATCTGTATAATCATTTACTTGTATCTCTGTTCCTTTCATACCATTAAAGACCACCTGAGGCCCGAGGTATAGTAAGGCAGAGATGGTGCTACGGAGATCTTTTCATATATTTTCTTTGTCTTCCTTACCACACAAAAAACAATGGCCATATCTTTTCATATAATCGTCCACTCGTACCTCTGTGCCTCTCATATCCCAATAGACTACCTGAGGCCCAAAGTATAGCAAGGCAGAGAGCTTTTTCTATATTTCGTTTTGCTTTCAGTCTGTCTTCTTTACCACACAAAAAACAATGACCATATCTTCCAGTAGCTCTGTGGCCCTCATACCCCTATAGACTACCTGAGGCCCAAAGTATAGCAGGCAGAGAGCTTTTTCACATATATTGCTGAGCCTTTACTCTATCATCCTTACGACAAAAAACAATGACCATATCTTCCAGTATAATCATTCACTCGTAGCCCTGTGGCCCTCATACCCCTATAGACCACCTGAGGCTCACAGTACGCGTATGGTAAGGCAGATCCTCCTCCCTCTCTCCGTCCCTGCCTTTCCCGAGCCACCAGCCACTCGGTAAACAAACCCGACGTGTGTGTCAGAGCGGCGTCACGGCTCAAAGGCCCGGCCGACGAAGGGCACCGGCGGAGGATTGGGGAGAGTCTCAGTAATCTGCATAATGGCTGTTTCCGCCGCCTCACTACCTGGCGGCCCCTCTACCTGCGCGCTATGGTAAATACAAATAAGTAAAGGGAGTTGCGCGTAATGGGTGACACGGAGGAAGGAACTACTACACGCTACTTAGAGGTGACGGAGTTTGTTTACCCGGGAAGACGCAGCGTGGGAGAGCTCTACAGGTGACGAGAAAGAGAGGGAGAGGGAGGGAAGAGGAAGAGAGAGATGTGGAAGTACCGTAAGCTTAAGAGATGGGTGATTATGGTGAGAGGGTGACAGGTATTTAGTCTTTTCAACAGTAAAGGAGGTTGGGCTAAGGCGGAACAAAGTAATATACAAGAATGCCCAAAAGTAAATCGAAGAAAAACGCTGAAAGAAAGATTAGCTTAGTTTCGTGAGATGTCTTGATGCGTCCGTCTTGAAGGAGTTAACGTCGTAGGAGGAGGAGGAAACGCAGGTAAAGAAGAAAAGAATGGCAGTTGGTTCCATGCAGTGACGCCAGTGAAAGAGATGAAGAATGAAGATACAGACGAACGAACATATGACCCCCAAAAAGAGAAAAGTAAGACGCTTGGCTCCATGCAGAGTGACGCCAGAGAAAGGGACGAAGAATGAAAATGCATAGGAAAACATGACCCCTGAAAGCGAAAAATAAGGCGTTTGGTTCTATACAAAATGACACCAGTGGAAAAGATGAAGAACGAAGACACATACATACGAACACACGAACACATACCTCCCCAAAAAAGAGTAAAGCGACCACCTCATCATCTGATTAAAGAGCAAAAACTGCAGCATTAACGAAGGAACAGAGGGATGGAGATATATAGCACAAAAAAAAAACGCGAATCCATTTTACCAATATGCTCGTTACCTTAATTAATGGAGATGCCAAGTTGAAGTCACCGGGCAAAAAAAAAAAAAAATGAAGAATGTTCCGCCACGCTGCGCACCCACGCCTCTCAAGAATGCAAGTCCCCGGATTTACGGTTCACCTTGAGACACCTGAACGCACCTGGTGAATTCGAGGGCGTTGCTGGGCCTTGCCGAATGGACGGACCTCCTCTCATACCTGGCAAGATCTGAGGCTGGATGAGGTTGAGGTAGAGGGCTGAAGCTGGGTAAGGCTGGGTATGGGTAGGGGTGAGGTAAGGTTGGATGGAGATGGGTAGGGATATGTATAGGGATGGGTAAGGGTGGGTAGGATTGAGGTTGGGCAGTGAGGGGTAGAGATGGATAGAGATAGGGATGGGTAAGGCTAGGTAGAGATGAGTAAGGCTTGGTAAGGCTAGACAGGGTAGAGTTGCGGCTGGGTAAGGGTAAGTTAGGCTGGGGATGGGTAAAGCTGGAGATGGGTATGGCTGGGTAAGACTGAGAAAAGCTTAGACTGGGTAAGGATGGAAAAGGATAGAGCTGGCTTGGGCTGAGGCTGGGTAGGAATGGGTAGAGTAGGATCTGGGGCTGGTTAGAGGCTAGGGAAGACTGAGACTGGGTAGGGATGGGTAAGGATAGAGCTGGTTAGGACTGGGATTGGGTAGAGTTGGGGATGGGTAAGGATGGGTAGAGTTAGAGCAAGGGCTGGATGGTTAGGAATGGGTAGGGACAAGGCTGGGTAGGGTTGAAGCTGCCTGCATCTCCTAATATTTACGATGCTTTCACGCTTTTTGTGCCCCGGAGAACGGATGGATGGGCAGTGTGTGGCGCCTGGACTCCCTCCCTCCGTCCGCCTCCCTCCCCTCCCCTCACAATGCCAAAGGAAGAGACCAATGCAGTATACTCTAAGACGGTTTCATCTCTCACATCAACTATTTCTGAAGGCCAAAGAGCAGATTAGTCTAGTTCTTATAAGTGTTTTTTCAGGTTCATGGTGCAGAAGTCTTGTTGATCTAAGCTAGCCATGGACATAATAATACTACCTCTACAAATGCCTAACTAAACGTGGGTGTGAAAGCTCTGAAATGTTTGGGATTATGGGAGTAAACTTTGCTCTCCGTCACCTTTTCAATCTCTAGGCCGTCACCAGACTGGAGGGACATGCTGACTTTGCTTCCTGACCTCCTCCTCCTCCTTCTCCTCTTCCTCCTCCTCCGCCTCCTTTTCCTCCAACTCCTCCTCCTCCTCCTCCTCCTCCTGCGCTTTCTCCTCCTTCTCTTCCTCCTCTTCCTCCACCTCCTCCTCCTCCTCCTCCTTCTCCTCCTCCTCCTCCTCCTCCTCCTCCTCCTCAAATTATACCACATTACGAAGACGAAGACCAAGATGCCGAGTGTTATAGTGACGAGCCGACTTGCCTTCGCCCCACTCAACAACAACAACAACAACAACAACAACAACAACAACAACAACCACTAACCCCCCCCCCTCCCACCCACCCCCCGTCACGTCTCGTCGAGCAAACTGATCCTAAATATAAATTAGTTGGAGAGAGAGAGAGAGAGAGAGAGAGAGAGAGAGAGAGAGAGAGAGAGAGTGAGTGTGTGTGTGTGTGTGTGTGTGTGTGTGTGTGTGTGTGTTGCAGCTCTTAGAGAGTGGAATTAGTTTCCAATCGGTGTAATAACATAGGGAGACCAACGAGAGGGAGGGAGGAAGGGAGGGATGACGGGGAGAGGGAAGGAGAGGAAGGGAGGGAGAGGGTCGTACCGTAATGGGTGTGAGGGCGCTAGAAGATTCGGTCGGTGGCAGGGGCGGCAGGGTAGAAGAGGAGGACCCAACCGAAGCCAAAGGGGGAGGAGGTGGAAGAGGAAGGGAGAGGTAAGGTAAGGGGGGCAGCCACAACATCAAACACCGAGCGCCCCGCCAGAGTCTCGCCTAATCACTATCTGGACTGTCAAGGGAGACGCCTAATTGCTATCTTCGCCGCCATGCAGACTCGCCCCGCCGGCCCGCCACCTCCAGCCGGCCGCCGCGCCCCATACACAACTATTATCAGGCCTCCGCGTCCCTCTCTGCTCGCCTCACATACACACATCGGATGCTCATCATTAGTGACTTGTGGGTGAGGAAAGGGATGCGGTCAAGGCGAGTCCGCGAGATAAACTGGGCGGAGAACTGGGTATTAATGGCAAGATGAAGGGGTCTGTGATGTCTTATGGGCGGTGAAAAGTTTGTATGGATGAGTTTGTGGGTTGGGGGAGGCTGCAGAGTGACCGGCTGGATGTTTGGGGCTTTGCAGGCGAGCGAAACATAGACAAACACAGACATACGAGAAAATGAAGGAGGTCGTAAAGCATTCCCCACGTTGATATGCAGCCTCCTCCTCCTCCTCCTCCTCTTTTTAGCGTTAGCTGCCAGTATAACTATTTGAAATTGAGGCATTAAACAGGTGAAGACTCTCTGGGAACTCACCGAAGACACAGACAGATACGAAGAGGAATTTGAATCATGCTAAGAGAAAAACTGGACACTGGAATGACCCGAGTGAAAAGAAATAAGCGATTGAGACACAAAGAGAGGTGACTGACCCCTCTCCAAGCAGCTCCCGTAGAATGACATGCCGACGATGATGGTGGGGTTGGTGGTGATGGCGGGTGGTGGTGGTGGCGGTAATGGGGGGGTGTCTAGGTGTGGCCCGCGGTGGTGGTGAGGCGGCAGGAAAAGTGTCTCTGATCACCGATTGGGCAGGTATACGGTGATTAGGTTCGTCACGCCAGGTAGCGGCGGGGTAACAGCTTCTGGTGCTTGGATGGGATAACTCTTCTTGGTAGTTCTCCTTAGTTATTTGCTCCTACCTTTCTCTACCCTGCTACGAGACTGTTCCGAAGGTCTTTTATACCGGTCGTTGAAGCAGGGTTAGCGTGACGGAGAGGACCATTGAGACCACGCGTAGAATTAGCAAATGCCCTCAACTTCAATTCTTGCAGACTCCCATGTTTTTACGTTCTTATGCATGTGTCATTGGATGTGTTCACGAGACTCTCAAACGCAAACAGCCACATTCCAAGAGATCCCAGTCATAGCCAACTCAAAAAACAACAGGTGCTTCTACACTGTTAAAAGCAACATACTTCACATCCAATTACTATTTTCTTGTCATACATGCACCACACGAAGAGAAAAGAATCAGTATGTTGGATGTAGCCATTAACCCGTATTAAGTGGTTCATAAAGAGTTCATAGGGAATGGAACAGGATCTGATCTTGCTGACTGATATTGCTTGGAGGTGATTGACGTGAAGGGAGCGGCCGAGGAGGAAGGGAGAGGAAAGAACTTGTTATGTCGGCGTCATTCTCCGTCACGGGCAAGGGAACAGCGGAGGCAAGGGCACCTCTTACATAACAAGCGGGGATGGCTTTCTTGGGTGGCGGAGACGAGCTCAATTCTGTTTTTCTTCTCTCGTTCCTCGCGTGTCTCCCTCCGCCGCCCACCGTCCGTCTGATTCTTGGTGTCGTGCGAGTGTGTAAAAACGAGAAGACGACTGGATAATAGAGTTGTAATTCCATTCAGTGCACCTCCTTCCTCCTCCTCCTCCTCCTCCTCCTCCTCCTTATCCCTCTCCTACTCTTTCTCCTCCTCCTCCTCCTCCTCCTCCTCCTCCTATTCTGCCTGTCAAACGTAATAGTAATGGCAACTTCTTCGGTTTCTTTTTTCTTATTTTTCTTGTTTATTGTTATTTCTTCTATTTTTTTCCTCTTTTTTTCACTTTCTTTTACGTTTTTCATTTCTTTTCTTACTTTTTTTTTTTTGGCTTTTCTTCTGCTTCGTCTCCGTCCTCGTCCTCTGTTTTTGCTTCCTATGTTTTTATTTCATTCTGCTTCTCTTCTTCCTTTCCTTTTTTTTCTTTCTTGTTTTCTTTTCTCTTCACTTGATTTTCTTTTGCTTCTTTTTCGTCTTCTTCAGTCTTGGCTTTTCATATCTTTTCTTTTCTTCCGCTCCTCTTAATTTTTCTTTATTCACTTTCTTCTTTTTTTTCTTCTTTCCTCTTTCCTCTATATTTCATTCCAAACCTCGCCCCAGGAAATGTGGCGGCGGCGGTGGAGGCGGCGGTGGTGGCGGCGGTGGTGGCGGCGGTGGTGGCGGCGGTGGAGGCGGCGGTGGAGGCGGCGGTGGTGGCGGCGTCCTCACGATAATTTATTTGAAAGTTCAAGGCCACAACTCCTTCCGTAAATAAGTAATCTTCATTGTGTGTCTACAGAAGAGACATCCGGTGGCGTGTAAAAAATGTATATAATATTATTTAAGTATATGGTGTAAGTGAATGTATCTGTCTGTCTGTGTATCCATCTATCTATCTATCTATGTATCTATCTATGTCTGTCTATATCTACCTCTACTGTTCAACTATCAAACTATCTGTCTGTCGGTCTATCTGTATATCTGCCTGTCTGTCTATCTGTATCTATCCATCTATCTGTAATAACCTATCTACTGTATCATTTTTCTGCCTGTCAGCCTATCTACATATCTACCTCTCTCTCTATCAGCCGATTTGTCCAACATATAAACTAAAACTCCCAAAAACTTCCACAAAGGATATAGTGACTTTACAATACAATTCATTACCTTAGTATTAACACTACGAAAAACAAGGTACAATTGACTCACCAGGTATTCTCTTATCGGTAAAAAAACAAAATCTTCAGATTAAGAGTACGAAAGAAAACACTCCCTTCCCCCCTTGTCTCGCCCCTAACCCAGCTCATTAGCCGCCATAGGTAACCCCCTTCCTCTTATTTACATTTTTCCTCCCCCGCCTGGCAGTGTCTAGCGGTGGAAGGGGCGGCCTTTTATGCACGCGTCAATGGGAAGTCCGCGTAATTCGCAAACACTAATTCTCCATCAGCGACGAGGCCTGTTCAGCCGCTCACAAAAGCCTTTCATGTTAAAACCTTTTGTTGTCATCCCTCTTCCTCCTCCGCTCCGCTCCCTAGCTTCCTGGATCCCTTCCCCGCCGCCGCCCCCACCAACCATCCAACCAGCCAACCCTCCGGCACTTCCTTCCGCCAATCCTTCCTGTCTCACGTGTTTTCCTGTCCCTTTAAACCGAATCCTGAACGGCGTCGTGGTCTCAGTCTCGTCTCGTTTGAAGGTTATGTGTTTTCTCGTAATCATGTCCTATACTAAGTCCTAAAGAAGAAGGAGAAGGAGGAGGAGGAGAATAGGCCAATCCTTTCTGTCCTGTCTCTTTAAACTGGGTCCTGAACGGCGTCGTGGTCTCAGTCTCGTCTCGTTTGAAGGTTATGTGTTTTCCCTTCATCATGTCCCTTACTAAGCCATACAGAAGAAGGGGAAGGAGGAGGAGGAGGAGGAGAACAGGCTAATCCTTTCTATCCTGTCTCTTTAAACTGAGTCCTGAACGGCGTCGTGGTCCCAGTCTCGTCTCGTTTGAAGGTTAAGTGTTTTCTCGTCATCATGTCCCATACTAAGCCCTATAGAAGAAGGTGGAGGAGGAGGAGAAGGAGGAGAACAGGCCAATCCTTTCTGTCCTGTCTCTTTAAACTGGGTCCTGAACGGCGTCGAGGTCCCAGTCTCGTCTCGTTTGAAGGTTATGTGTTTTCTCTTCATCATGTCCCTTACTAAGCCCTACAGAAGAAGGGGAAGGAGGAGGAGGAGAGGAAAGGTAAGGCAGTACTCGCTAATTCATTCACAGCCTCAGAGATCGATGGCTGAAGAGACTCTCTGCGCTGAGGGCGAGGCTGAGAGTGCGATGAAAAGGATAAATGGAGTGGGAGGAAGGTGAGGGTGGGAGGTGAATGCAGAGCGAGAGAGAGTGAGAGAGAGAGTGAGAGGAGGGTGTGGTGGGAAGTGAGTGCGGTGGGAAGGAAGTGTGGGAAGTGGTGGTGATGGTGGTGGTGGATATACGGGGGAGGAAGAGAGGATGCTTAGGAGGGGAGAAAGGGAAGAGAGGAGGAGGAGGAGGAAGAGGGATGTGGTTGTAGTGGTGGTGGTGGTAGGAAGTAGTAGTAGTAGTAGTAGTAGTAGTAGTAGTAGTAGTAGTAGTGACATGGTGGTGGCGATGGAAGTATCGATCCCTTTACTCCCCTAATCCAACACTTCCTTCCTTCCTTCCTTCCTTCCGTCCTTCCTCCTGATCACCGTGTAACGTCATTCAAACCATTACGACTGATCCCTCCACATTAAACCTTTTAGACAGACAGACAGGCAGACAGAGACAAACACACACACACACACACACACACACACACACACACACACACACACACACACACACACACAATAAGGATAGTTATATAAAAAAGGATGAAAACATGATAAGTGTATAGTGTTAAAACCAAAATGAATATTCTCTCTCTCTCTCTCTCTCTCTCTCTCTCTCACACACACACACGGAAGAAACGAGACTCCCAATTTCCGCCGCATATCCTCTTCACACACACACACACACACACACACACACACACACACAGAAACACACACACAGACGATCCCCCGAACAGCATTTAAATGGACTCTCTGACGAAGAAGACCCGGAGGAAGCGAGCCATCGGAGTCACAGAGAAGAGAGACCAAAGAGACACGACACGACACCACGACGAGGAGAATGGTCGTCCCCGTCGTCCCGTGCATTCATTACGCGTCGCCGGGTGTGATGGATGCGACGACCAGAGCGCCCACGGGTAAACAAGGTGTCGGGTGTCCCTCGGGAGGTCGCCGCCGCCACCACGACGAATCGGACGAACCCTTGAAGAGCTTGGCCGTACTCGCGCGCCGCCTCCAGGGGACTTAATCGCTTTCTTCAGGTCCCTCATGCAAATACGAGGTTCGAGCACCGCCTCTCCGCGTGGTAATTGGGTTAACTGTCATAGGGTTTAGAATGGATACCCTGATATTGGTCTTCTGGCGCCCTTTACACGGTGTCTCCAGGTTTCAAAGGGTTTCAGAGTGCGCCCAGAAAGTCTTCATCACTTCCGCTTCCGATTAGGCCAGAATTAAGACTTTAAGTTCTCAAGGGTTTAGAATGGATACCTTGATATTGGACTTCTGGCGCCCTTTACACGGTGTCTCCAGGCTTCAAAGGGCCTCAAAGTGCATCCATGGCAGACTGTCTTCATCTCTGCAGCTTCCGTCCAGAATTAAGACGCAAGATCTCAAAGGTAATTAGAAAGGAGAGCTTGATATTGGTCTTCCGGCGACCTTTACACGGTATCCTCAGGTTTCAAAAGGGCTTTAGAGTGCGCCCAGACTGTCTTCATCACCGCCACTTTCGATTAAGGTACATAATCAAGACGCAGGACCTCAAGGAGTGTCAGGTCGCGGCAGGTCAGCCCGCACCTGGAGTGGCCGGTCCTGCACTCCCTGTCTCCTGGGACGCTCCCCGCCAGGCCGATGATTACATGCCGTCAGTCTTAATCACCGGCTTTAGTGTTGGGAGGAAGTGTGAGGAGGCGTCATGGCGTTCGCTTTTGTTCTTGGGTAGGCGCTGAGTCTGTCCAGCACGCATATTTGGGAAGTCTAATCGTGCTGTGGCTCTGCTGATTCCCGTCTCGGTGATATAAAGTTGTAAAGTGACAATATAGATATACCAGAAGAGTGAAGCCTATTTCCTGCATTCTCAGACACTTTCGGCTCTCACTACAAAAGTTTTAAAGGCTACAAAGAATATTGGTAGGTTTTTTTTTCAGATCCATGGAAGTACAGAAGCATTATCAAACTATCACTAGACTCAGAAAGCTACCCATGAAAATAATGACACAACTTCTACAAAAGCCTTATCAAATGTGGGTGTGTAAGCCCCGAAATGCTTAGAATATAACCGATACTATATCAAGGGAAGGGGAGGAGGCATTGACCGGAAGGGCCTCCCCCATGATAGCGCTTCACAAATTCAAGCTTCCCGTTCTGCTTCAATGCTTGTGTGAAATTGTGAAGCACTCATGTGGCTCCCGTGTGCCTGGTGCCGCGCTGTTTGACCCTCCCTCCCTCTCCCATACACACACACACCCTCCATCACATCAACAGTCCAAGGGCGTGGGTCCCAGGCGTAAGGGCGTGACCGTCCCGCCACGGCTGCCGCGGCGGGAGTGTCGTGTCGTCATCACCCGCCTTGTTACGCGTCGAGCCGCGCCGGAAAAATGTCAGCTCGTAACTCACAATTTGTCCGGATCTGTCGGGAACGTGACACGCGGCGGTGGAGCGGGAAGTGACGGTTCCAGTTGTGTGAGTGGAAAGTTTATTGCTACGTGGTGTGGAAGGATGGAATGGGAGTCACGCCGAGGCTGGAACATAAATTTATTCTCACACACAAAAATAGTCTACAAAAAAGTTATAATGGTGTGGGTGGCTGGCAAAGGGCGACACACGCACAGAGGCAGAAACATATAATTTTCTCTCTCTGTAAATAAAAAAGAGAAAGTTTATCACATATTCATGGGAAGAACTAAAAGGCGTAAATGAAGCAGAATGATTATTATGCTTCATTATAATCAATATCGTCTGCATAAATCGGTGGCTGGGATGATGGTGAGGGAGGCAGGAACATACATTTTTTCTCTCGGTAAAGAAAATATGAGAAAAAAATTACCGCTGTCACCACATACGCAAGGCAAAAAAAATAAGATAATAATAATGTATATAAATGAGGCTTGATTAAAATAGACTGCAAACATACAGGGAAACAGGATCATAAATTTTCTCTCTCGGTAAAGAAAATATGAGAAAAAAATTACCACTGTCACCACATACGCAATTAAGGCAAAAAAATATAATAATAACAATGTGTATAAATGAGGCTTAATTAAAATAGACTGCAAACATACAGGGAAGCAGGATCATACATTTTCTCTCTCGGTAAAGAAGAAAAAAATTACGTCGCCATATACGCAAGGCAAGAACTAAAAAGCGTAAATGAAGCACAGCAAATAAAACTTCCACCGTGACAGTAACTCTCCGCGCCCTCAGACCAAACGCCGGAGCCCCGTGATTAACTATTTAGTGAGTGCACGGCCCGTCCCTCGCCTCCTAAACATGTCATTAGCTCCTAAAACGCCGCTGCTAGATTTTCCTCAGCTAGCAGTAACACGCGAATAGCATGTAATCAACCTTATTTTTATATGCTAAAATACCTGTAATTATTCTACTCACACTTATATAAACATCTGCTCTACCTCCGTCCCTTCCTCTCTCCCTCTCTCCCAGCTGCCCTCCCTCCCTTTCTCTCTCTCCCTCCCTCTCTTCTTCGGCCATCTAGAAGGAGGTGAGAAAGTTAAGGAGAACCGTGTTTATTTAATATTCACCTGTAATTAACGTTAATGACAGAGGATGAAGGGGAGGGGCATAATTTTCATCAAGGGAGAGGTAAGGGAAGGAGGAGAGAGAGAGAGAGGGAAGGAGGGAGGGTTGGGTTGGGTGAGGAAAGGGAGGAGACAAGGAAGAGCTGTCGGGATTAGGGATGCTGTTGAACGGGATATAATAAGAGAAAAAAAGGAAGAAAGAAAATGCATGTGTATGTGTGTGTGAGGGGGAGGAGTTAGGTGTGTTTTAAATTCAGGATAACAAACGTCGATTACAACAAATGAGATAAACGTGAGAGGGATAAGCAACTAGAGTAATTGAAGGGAAAGACTGGAGAGGAAGAGGAGGAAAAAAAGAATAACGAAGAACCAAAAGGAGCAAGAATTGATGAGGGAAGAAGAAGGATGATGATGAGGTGAGGAGGAGATGAATGAATAATTAGAAAACAAGAAAACAAAAGACCGCAGAAAGAAAGAGGAACCAAAATGAGCAAATAAGTATCGGCCACACACGTGAAGGAAGCGGGAAGGAGGAGGAGAAAGAGGCGGAAGGATACGGCGGATACGGGAAGGACGAGGAGGAGGAGGAGGCGGGGAAGGGGTGAGGACAGACTGCACCTATTAACCCCTGTACCTGGTGGGGGCCGGTCCGCGCAGAAATTAGGGCCTTGGCTCCTCCTCGACTCCTGATGAGGTCTCGAGAGCGTGATTAAGCCGAGGCCCCCCGCAGCCACACTTCCGACACGCTGAAGAAGGGCTGGCGAGGGGGCTGAGGGATGGGGTGGTAGAGGCGTGTTGTTCTTGAAAGAGGGTATGCTTGGGGGGCTGCGAGATGGGGTGGTGAGGGGCGTGTTGTTCTTGAATGAGGTAAAGGTGGAGGTGGCAAAGGGATGGGGAGATGGGGTGGTAGGGGGCGTGTTATTCTTGAAAGAGGTAAGGGGGGGGAGTTAGCTGTTATTTAAAGAGAGTAAGGTGATGGGGTCCTGATGTTCTTCAAAGAGGGTAAGGAAGGGGGCCTTATTGTTATTCGTCCTGAGAAACTTGCCAATATGGGGATAGATTTAGATTAAAGAAAGAAAAACCAAGAATGGATTTACCAACAGAGGGTGGATGAGTGGAACAGGCTTGGCAGTATGTGGTGAGTGTCAATATGAGAGATACATTTAAGAAAAGCCTGGATAAGTTCATGGATAGCGAGGTTAGGTAGGGTAGAGATATAAAGGAGCTGCCTTGTATAGACCTGCCGACCTCTTGCAGTCCCTTATATTCTTATGTCCAAAGAAGGTTAAGGAGCCACTATTTCTTCACCTGCGTCTCTCACCTCCACCCTACACGAGCGCCTACCCATGACATGATCCCTCTGGCCAAAAAAATAAGAGGGTGAGTGGATGGGTGGGTGGTGTCAGAGGAGAAGGAAAAAAGTGGTGTGGGTGGAGGAGTGAGAAAAATGTGTGAAAGTGAGAGAGGAGAAGAAAGAGAAAGTGGAGGTAGGAGGGAGAGGAGGAGGTGGAGAGAAAGGAAGGAAGGAAGGAAGCTTTTATCTCTTCGGCGTTAATCAAGGTAGGATCTGATAGCTTTTTTTAAGGAATCGAAAGGCAATGGAGAGGATCAAAGGCTAACCCAATCCCAAGGTCTGGCTTAAACGTTTCTCTTTCTCTCTCATTTGTTTCTTTTCTTTCTTTCTTTTATTATTTCATTCTTTCTTTCTTTCCTTCTGTCTCCTCAATTATTTATATCCATTTCAATCGCTTCTAGTTTACCTTCATCGCTACCAGTAATAATAACAATAACAAAAACAAGAAAAATCAATAACAATAACAAGATATAAAGAGAGATGTAAAGATACTCTCTCTCTCACACACACACACACACACAACCCCCACAAATACATACCCACCCTCACACACACACACATACACTCCCCTTCCTCCACCCCCCCCTCCACACACAACCCCCTCATACCCTCATCCCCCCCCTCCATCCCACACCTTTAATCTCAGCTAACACTTGGCCTCATTACATCACCTGCCTCATTAGCATACATACACACACACTTTTGGAGGGAATGCTAATTAGATTCACCTCATTATGTCAACCATGTTCCCTGAAAGCGTTTGGCTCCCACTTGCGAACCCTCTAGGTAAAGGGAACGTCGCTCTAAGCCCCTATTCTTCAACGACTCGGCGGCTTAGTATACGCCTGGTTGAAAAGCCTCCTGTAGATGTTGTTGGGATTTTCGTGGACTGTTTTGTGATCCCGGTGATAGTTGTACAAAACTTCTGCGCCATTTAGGGTAGGCGGTAGCTGAGTGGTTAGCGTGCGGGCAACGCATTCACCACGCCATGGACAACGTCGGTTCGAATCCCCACGATACCACCTGGGATTTTTCAGTCACCGCCGAGTGGCCTAAGACTACCCACATGCTGTCCAGAAGACCACCCCGTCCAGTGAATCAAGAATGAGTTCTGGGGGGCAGCATGAGCCAAGCATAACTGGCACCACAATAAAAAAAATTGCCTGCGCCATGACGAGTGTGGGCCGACCACCTGGCACCTGAAGAAAGCCTACCGGCGCTACAGGCAGAGATGTAAAAGAAAAAAAAAAGAACGGGGAAAATCACTTCTAAAAATCTGGTTAATCTTCCCTGTGGCCTTAACAACCTCTCGGCGCCTCAGTGTATACGTCTGTTTGCAAAGTCTCTCGTAGAAGTTGCTGGGATTGTAGTTGTACTTCTAAAAATCTGGTTAATCTTCCCTGTAGCTTTAATAACGTCTCGGCGCCTCAGTGTATATGTCTGTTTGCAAAGTCTCTCGTAGAAGTTGCTGGGATTGCCATGGACCGTTTTTTCATCCTAGTGGTGATTTAACTCGACTTCTACACCATGGGGCTCTACAACACTATCTAGGTCGGTATTATAAGACATTTTCGCTTCTCACATCATCTATTTCTAAAGGTCCAAGAAGGGGTCAGTCGGGTTCTAATGAGTGTTTCTTCAGGTTCATAGTATAGAAGGGTCACACTACCACCAGGGTCACAAAAGTACTTCCTGATATACCCACAGCTCCTACGAAAGGCTTGTCAAATATGTGGTCTTGTGCGGCGAAATGTCTTATAATACAACACTATTTCTCCTCTATTTCTCACTCTCCTGTTTATTTTTTCTTTCCTTGCCCTGCCCTTCGATTATTCTGTATTTTTCTTTATTTCTCGAGTTCCTATTTACGTTTTCTTTCTTTCCAAGCCTTTCCCTTTTAATATATTCTCTATCTTTCGTTATTCATCCATGAGACCTTAGGATATACTCGAAATAGGAGCCAGATACGTTTAAGAATAGGGCCCAGTTTTTTTTTATCCTCACCTACTTACCTATACGTTCTGAGCAAGCTGGAAAGGCCGCCGGCACTCGTGTATTCATCTGCTACTCTAGTAACCTAAATGATATCTGGGACTCTTGCATATTCAGCGTCCATCCCGCGAACATGCTCCACTTGAATTGAACGCTCTTATTAGCAAGTGTAATTAGTGTGGTTTAATTATTCACTTTCTCTTGGTGGGATAGCGTAATAGGAGACAATTTTTGCAGGATAATTAGTGTTTATAAAAGTGAGAGTATTTATTTGAAAAGGAATGTATGTAGTAAGATAATTAAGGTTGTTTTTTTCATGTTATTAGCGACGGTATTGATAGAGGAGGAAAAATTACGTAAAATAGCACTAAAAAAAGGAAAGATCTCATGTAGCAATCTTTCAAAGGTATTTCTTACATGTTATTAAGGACTGTATTGATAATAAGGAAAAATTGCTATAAGAAAAGGATACTGATAAGATAAATAACTAGAAGGGACTAAGAAATCTGGACTAACCCTAACACACACACACACACACACACACACACACGAGGACAGACCCAGACGAAGCAGAGGACCCGGGGACGCGGAGGTTAGGTCGTGATGTGAATAACGAGCCATTCAAGGAGGCGACAATACCCGCCCTCAAGGACCTCATGAAGACCTTGCTCGAGCGTGGCTGAATGTTGATGAATCGGCGGAGGCGAGGCAAAGGCGAGGAGGCGATGCGTAAGAGAGGAGACGAAGAAGGCGATGTGAAAGGGAGGAGACGAAGACGAGTTAGCGGAGATACAAAAGTGGGAAGGCGAGGACGAAGCAAGGAAGATGAGGATAAGGAGAAGGCGAAGCAGGGAAGATGGAGAGGCAAAGAAGTAGATGTGAGAAAACGAAGGCGGTGATGTGAAAGCAAGAAGGCGAAGGCAGAGTAAGAAAATAAACGGTGAAGAGAAAAGTCAGCCGTTGGAAAGTCAAGTCAGGTAAATGCGAAAACAAAGAGGTTATTACAAGGCAGAGACGGAACGGCAAAAAAAGAAAAGCAAAACAAGGCAAAATAAGGATATTACTGTTACGCAGATTTTAAAACGGTAAGGAGAAGGAAAAGGAGATTGAATCCTGCGCCGACAGATCCTATAACATCAATTGAGAGTCTTTAAATCAGGAGACGGCGGTGAGGAAGGCGAGGAGAATTTGAGGTAGGCCTATATAGAAAAAAAGGCTAAGAAGACAAAGACGACCTATGAATCTTGAACTTATAGAAATGGGTAAAAAATCCAGTACATGTTTTTACCTATAATCTCACCCCCTACCTCCTCCTCTTCCTCCTCTTCCTCCTCCTCCTCTTCCTCCTCTTCCTCCTCCTCCTCCTCTTCCTGCCAGGGGACTCAGGTGGCGCCGCAAGTGTTCAAAGGTGTGTTATGTGTATCGGACACGCACACGAGGGCTCCCATACCTACACCCACTCACACACACGCACGCACACACGCACATACACACACATGCCACCCTTTCTTCCTTTACCTCTTCACCTTGTCCCAGATTCTACCCTCTATCGCTATCTATACCACACACGCACACACACACACACACACACACACACACACACACACACACACACACACACACACACACACACACACAGATGGAGAGTGACATCATCGCATCCCATCCCCCTCTTCCTGACCTACTAAGTTTTCGTTTTTGTTCTCTTTCTTTTTTTTCTCTCTCTCTTTCCACGTGAGAAGGGTGGAGAAAAGGTGTGAGGGCTGTGTTGTAACCTCACCTGCCTTTCCTAACGCTGCCCAGGTAACGGATGAACGGCCCTAAGAGACGCAACGCTCGATTTGGTGACACTCTTCCTGGTGTTGAAAAGTCGATGTTGTTGTTTTTGTTATTGGTGTTGGTGGCGGTGGTGGACACAAACATACACACATACATCTATTCAAACACATATACTTTCTTATAAACTTCTTCAAAACTAAATACATACACCTATCTATACATGCATCCGTTCTTTCAACACTACATACATACACCTCTTCATATACAAAGATACATGCTTTCAAAATCTTCCACATCAAAGAATAGGAGAAAAATATTAATCCTTCATACATACACCTACTCATACACTCATATTCATTCTTTCAAAACTACATACACACACATTTTCCTACACACACATAGCACAAGCATCTTTTAAAAACATCCACGTTAAAGAAAAGGAAAAGTAGTAACATCTAAGCGCGTCGGAAAAGCATCAACACCTCCCATATAAAAAGTAAAACCGTAACGGGAAAGAGTGTGAAATGTTGACGCCGTTGAGTCCAATTAATAACGGAGACTACAGAGGCAAAAACAACAGACAAGGGTTAGCCACATTATCTCCCCCTCCTTCTCCTCCTCCTCCTCACACTCGTTCGTACCCAATCATCCCCGTCTTTGTTGATGTGCCCCGGGCGAGTCACGTGGCCCCGGGGTGATGGGCAGCGAGGGACAAAAAGCGATCACAAAAACACAGGTTCCTGATCCTCGAAATGATCACGATGGACTCACGCACCGAGCAAAAACTTATCACCCATTAGGGACCAACTTTCACCAGCTAAGAGGGAAGGAGGGAAGGAAGGAAGGCCGCCCAAGGGGATGGCTATGGCTGGATGTCCCTACCACTCCCTTTCCTCCTCCTTCTTCTTTCTCTTCCTTCTCTCCCTCCCTCCCTCCAGCCTGCCTTCCGCCTTTCATCTCCTTCCTATCTATCCTCTTTCCCTCCTTTTCAGCGATCCTCCTTTTTTGTTTTGTCTTTTCACGTAATTCTCCCAGAAAAGGACGAATCTCTCGGGGGTCGTCCTTGTCCAAAAACAGGTTAAATCCTCTCTCCCGGCGGCCACACAGGGACCCTAAGAAGTGACTCCCTTGGTTCCGCTCCTCCAGATGGGAGTTGGGCCGCGCCTCCCACATTGTGCACCAGATCCTTCCTCCTCAGCCTCCAGATTTAGGTCAGGAAGGAGCTACAAAGAGACTCCCGGTCCTACCTGTCAGGTCTAGTCCTCTACGGCACCTGGATCCACTGACGCCAGGTAACTCAATTTTCCCAGATCCATGACGCAGGTAAACTAATTTCCTCGAGATTTCCTCAAGAGCCGCGGCCGGTGACAAGTGCGTCTGGGTGAGAGGCGTCTTGAGTGAGGGTTCGGGCAGGTTCAGGGGGCACAGAGACCCTCGTTGCCAATACACGGAGCAAACCTTTCACTCCGCCACGTATTGATGTCGCTCAGCCTTGCCTCACCCCTCACCTGACCCATGTTTGGCCTCGTCGGTGGTGGCCTCAGAGGCAGCGTGGTGGGCCCTGGTTAAGGTACACCGTTTCATTACCTGGTCACCTGCCCGCGCGCCGCCCTGGCCTCCCAGATGTTCGGGGCCCGGCCAACAGCTGGTCGCGCCCCGTCACGCCCATCAGCGGCGCCGGGAAGAATTCAAGGCAATATCTTGGAAGGAATTACTTTCAATGCATCATACCGAGATTTCACAGTTATTACGACGCGACACATGCCGGGCACACAGGCAGCTTTATGATGCCAGATTACAACACACCGAGTCCCTTTGTGTCGCGTCTACGAGGGGCCAGATGGGTTTCGTAAGAAAGGCATGAGTCTTAAACTACAGCTTGGGAGGGCGTGAAATGCGTATGTGTACCTGGCGTGTGAGGCAAGGTCTCTATACCGCAGCCATGTGCTCTCTGTTTTTATTGGCCGCAGAGAAGAATAGCCGCTGCACGAAGACCCACACGCAAAAACAACAATGAGGTGCAAGTGTCTCATTCTTCCCTCGGTGCGCGGCGGCCCTGACGAGGCGAGGCACGGCGAGGCGCAGCAAGACGAGGCAGGGCGAGCCGTGAGGCCGACCACCGCCGATATCTGGTAACAATCCGAGCGTGAACAGGAGAACCGTGACCCGCCTGAGAACCTGCCCGGCCCGCCCGCTCCCACACTACTAACTCGTAACCACACAACTCTGGAAAACCGAAAAGCAACCGATCTAATCCGATTTCGTGAAGGACTGTGGTCGGACCGAGGCCCCCGACTAACCCCCGACCCCCGACCACCCGACTGACCAAGGCAAGCCTCCGCATAAGCCTCCGTCGGTCTGGCAAGGGTAAACAAGTGGTCGTGGGAGGTCCTGCTACTGCTGACAGGGCGGTATGCACACAGACAAACAGATAGATAGACAGACACACAAACATACACACACACACACACACACACACATCCTCTTAAGTGCATCCTATTTAAGTGGAAACAAGATTAATTCAACTCTACTTAAAATGGTTGAAGGATAAAGAGTCTGGGAACACACGCACACACACACACACACACACACACACACACACACACACACACACACACTCAACGCACCGCAGATTATAAACATGATATCCCTTTCTGCTACCGCACGCGTTTCATTATCACGGAAGAATGTAAAAAAAAAGGTAAAAAGAACTCAACCCGCCTCCTGGTCTCCGTGGTTCCTGCAGTCACACGCACCGAGCACGTGACAGGTACACTTCAGGTAGCGATAAGGGCGATAACGGCACTTGTAGGTATGCACTCATGGCCGGCAATAATGAGAATGTAACGCTGAACTTCTTAAAATCAAACCAGACTGCACAGGGAAAAGTGTAAACCATCTATAGCAGCCAAGACCGTGACTTAGCAAACATTGAAGATTTTTTTTTTTTAATCAAACAAAAGTGAATGGATTACACGTTGGTCTACAGCAATCCACCGCATTCAAGACATTAATAAGGGAGTAAGGATAGGACATTTTTATTTCAATCAAACCACATGACCAGCATACACAAAGAGGGAAGAAAAGATCCAAGAACAGCATATGCATTTGTCTGTTTCATTCCATTGTATTTAACCATGGAGTGAAAGAAGAGGGAGTAATGGCTACGGGAACAGCAATTCGCGTTGGTCTACTTCTCTCTAAGGAGTTCAAACAGGGACTAAAAGAAGAGTAAGGAAGAAAAGATACCAGAACTCTATACACGTTCGTCTACTTCCTTCCACAGCGTTCAAGGCAAGAAAGATGGAGTAGAAGACGAGAAGGGATGAAAGGCTACAAGAGGTGTGGGGTCCTGAAGCTCCCGGCCATCCGTCATCGCAGGTGGACAAGTGTATAGAATATGATGACGCGTCCCGAGCCCTTCTGAGCCCCGCCGCGCGTGCTGGTAATGCCTCGGCGGCCTTGGGTGTCCCGGGGTGCCGCGGCCTCTCTGGGGACAGCCTCGGAAATCGTGTTTTATATTACCACGTTTACAAGCTGCATTGTGTCCGTAGATTGAGCTCGGGGGCTGATGCCGGGCCGCCGGGAGTGTCGTCTAGGGTACAAAGCGTCGCCATTGAGGTCTGCGAGGCGGTTATGGAGTCTCGGAGAAGCGACAAAGAGGGCGAGTCCAGGGCAAGACGGGCAAGACAGACGTCCCGCCCGGCCAGTACAAAGGGCCTGCTGGGTCTCATCGGTTCCCTGGGGCGCCACCCTTTGTACACGCGCTCATTTCACACCAAACTCGGCCCCAAACTCATTTTTGCGGTCGAATCTTGGCGATAAAAAAGCAGGTCTTCACTTAGGAAAAATGACACCTCTTTCTTCTCTCGTCCGCGGTGCACGTCGTCACCCGAACTGGCGAGAAATTGGACGAAGTGGGACACGGGAGAGGCCATTACCGTTACCATGGGACACGCTCGGCCCCAGACGGAAATGTGATCCTGGAAACAGTGATACGGGATTACTATAAGCGACGCGAGGCCCTGATAAACAAAGAAAAATACAAAATAAAACGGACAAAAAGAAATAAAAGAAAAAAGTGAAAAAGAGAAACACACAAAAATATCTCAAAAATAAATAAAGAGAAAATAAACAGAGAAATACAAAATAAAACGGACAAAAAGAAATAAAAGGAAAAAAGGAAAAAGAGAAACAAAAAAATATCTCAAAAATAAATAAAGAGGAAATAAGCAGAGAAATACAAAATAAAACTGACAAAAAGAAATAGAAGTAAAAAGGGAAAAAGAGAATCATACAAAAAAATATCTCAAAAATAAATAAAGAGAAAATAAACAGAGAAATACAAAATAAAACGGACAAAAAGAAATAAAAGGAAAAAAGGAAAAAGAGAAACAAAAAAATATCTCAAAAATAAATAAAGAAATAAGCAGAAATACAAAATAAAACTGACAAAAAGAAATAGAAGTAAAAAGGGAAAAAGAGAATCATACAAAAAAATATCTCAAAAATAAATAAAGAGAAAATAAACAGAGAAATACAAAATAAAACGGACAAAAAGAAAAAAAAAAAGAAAAAAATGCGAGGAAGAAGGAAAAAAAAAAAAGAAACAGAAATACAAAAAAAGACAACAGCAAAAGAAAGGATCCCTTCTTACACCGATCTCAGTGACCTAACCTACAACACTATACATAAAGATTTTACATTAGTTAAGTTTATCCTACATTACACCGACACTTTTAATTAATTTTTCACCTGTATATATAATTTTTCTGGTTTTTAGTTGTTTCTGTGTCAGATTTAAACGTTATAGAATTACTGAAGTTTACCAGACATTGCACACATATTTTTCTCTTATACACTTCTTATATACTCAAATTTTTACTTTATGTATCCATTTCCTTTATTTATAACTTACTCTAGCTCTACTCTCTTTCATATTAACTTCTCATTTACACAGACTTAATTTTCACAGACATTTTTTAAGCTAATTTTCCACATGCATTAATCATTCTATTCTTCATTTCTCAGTTCTCGGTGTTTTGGCGTCATGTGTTGAATCACTTAGGAGTGTTCTCGCCTCGCCTGCAGCCCTATGTTACTAAATGATCCTTAAGTGGGGCAATCAGTTAGGAGTGACACATCATTTACTGGTACGGAAGGTCTGAATGTCTTTTTTTTTTTTTTGCGTATGGGGGAAGGGAGAGGGGAGGAGGGGGGATCGGTGTATATGTGTGTGTGTGTGTGTGTGTGAGGGGAGGTTGTCTGTACATGTGTGTGTGTGGGGAGTCTGTATGGGTGTCTGGGAGTGGGTTGTGTGTGGGGGTTAGGGAGGGGTGTGTGAGTATGTGTGTGGGGGGGATGTCTGGGTATGTGTGCATGTATGAGTGTGTATGAGTGTGTGTGTGTGTGTGTGTGTGTTCACTCTCGCCCGCTAAGTAAAAAAAAAAAAAAACTCAAATCACCTCAACAAAACGTACCCATCGAGAAAAAAAAACAATAAAAAACAAAACCAACAAAAAATCTCACAATCAATTAACCATCCGCAATAAAACCAGAAATAATATTAAAAAAATAAAGAAAAAAAGGAGTAACAAAAATGACAACAACAGCACAACGTAACCTATTAATTTCCCTCAAAAAAACTCGGTCAAACCACCACTACCACCACCACCACTACGACCCCCACCACCACCATCACAACCACCACCCACCCACCACCACCATCTGACTTACTACTTCTACTTCTTCCTCGCCCCCTTCACCCCTCAGGCAGGCAGGCACAGGGAGGTGAGGCTGGGAGAGGCACAGAGGAGGGGGGTACGAGGCCTTCCACTCTTCTGGAGGAGGTGACCTGAAGGCTTTATCCTCCGGTAATACTCTGTAGCAGCGTGACGGAATTAAATCTATGGCCTTGGTGCGTGCGAGGGGACGGGAGGGAGGGAAGGGAGGGAGGGAAGAGGTAGAGAGAGGTAAAGGAATGAAGGAACACCAGGCACAGGATGGAGGGATGGAGGGAGGGAGGACAGGAGAGAGGAGAGAGGGAAAGAGATAGAGAGGGTGTGAGGGATGTAGGGATTGAGGTATGGAGGAAAGGAAGAAAGAGGAAAGGCTAGAAGAAGGAGGGAGGAGGAGGAAAGGAGATGGAGAGGGAAGGAGGGATGGATGGAAGGAAGAACATGGAAGGCAAGGAGATGGAGAGGATAGGTGAGGGATGGAGGGAAGGGAGAAAGGGCAAAGGAAAGGAGGAGGGATGGATGAGAGGAAGAACAGGAAGGTAAGGAGATGGAGTGGAAAGGTAAGGTAAGGGTGTGGGAGTGATGGAAGTAAGGTAAGGTAAGGGAGGGTAAGGGAGAGGGAGGGTAAAGAAGGATGGTTATAAGAAGGATGGGTAAGGGAGAAATGCAGGTCTTCCTACACTCGAAGGAGGAAGGGAGGGAGGGAGGGAGGTGTACGTAGGCTTAGGTAAGGGAGGAATGGTGTGAGGGAGAAAGAGAGAGAGGTAGAGAGGAGAGAGTCGGCCTTAAAAGGAAACATCGCCTTTTTTAGAATGATTACGTTGTGGGAGGAATGAGGAGAATGCGAGAGACAACGGGGAGGAAAAAAGAAGAAGCAGAAGGGAAGAGAAGGAGATGAATGTAATCGACAGGCGTATTAGAGTAAAGAAAACAAGATAAATAAGAATGTAAGGAGAAGAAAACGGAGAGAATAGAGGAAAACAAAAATGGAGAAGGGAAGGAAGAGATAAATGGTAGAAAAAAACAGGATACATAATGATGAAAGAAAAAGAAAACAAAGGGAATGGAGGAAAAAGAATGCAAGAGAGAAGAGGTTAATATAGACAGTGAGGAAAATGCGAAAGAGACAACGGGGAGGAAAAAACGAAGAAGCAGAAGAGAAGGAGGAGATGAATGTGATCGACAAGCGTATTAGAGTAAAGAAAACACGATAAATAAGAATGTAAAGAAAATGAAACGAAGAGAATTGAGGAAAATAAGAATGCAGAAGGGAAGAGAATTGGCTAATGTAAACGATAGGAGTCACAGAGTCGAAAAAGTTGAAAATATTAAAGTCGAGAGAGAGATAGAAAAAGGAAAGAGAAAGAGAGATAGACAAGTAGACATGACAAAGAGATAAATAAAGAGATGTAAAAAATAAAACAGACACAGAAAAGAAAACAAGAAAAAAGGGGAAAGAAAAAAGGAAAATAGAGAAACACATAAAAAAACACTCAAAAACAGAATAAAGAGAAAAAACAACTAGAAATACAAAACAAAACGAACAAAAACAACAATAAACGAAAATATGAGAGAAAAGAAAAAACAGAGAAACAGAAATACAAAAAAAAGGACAAAACCAAAAGAAAATTATATAAAAGTAAAAACTAGTAAAGAAAAGAGAACAAGAAGAACCAGCAACAACAGAAAACGCAAAGACCGAGATACAGAGACGGGACCCCCAGCACCCATCCCGAGGTAGCAGCATCCGCAGCGTCCACGAGCCGGCGTCTCCTCAATAACCACTTGGCTCCATTAATTACTGTCGGGGCGGGTGCTGCGGTGATTAGGCCTGATGGAAGGAGGCTATTTGGGGCGAGGTAACGGCAGATCGGGGAGCAAATGGGTGACTACCTGCCAAAGACGCGGAAATTGAGAGTCAGAGTGTGAGGATGGCGAGAAGGAGGAGGAGAAAGTGTGTGGCGAGGAGACGGATGGACAGACGGACAGACGGACACATAGATGGTTACATAGACAGATTGGTTGAGTTAGGGTCCGATTTGGCTGAAGCTGAACACATTGAGGAGACAGATAGATAGACGGACAGACGGACATATAGATGGTTACATAGACAGATTGGTTGAGTTAGGGTCCGATTTGGCTGAAGCTGAACACATTGAGGAGACAGATATACAGACGGACAGACGGACACATAGATAGATACATAGACAGATTGGTTGAGTTAGGGTCTGATTTGGCTGAAGCTGAACACATTGAGGAGACAGATAGACAGACAGACAGACGGACACATAGATAGATACATAGACAGATTGGTTGAGTTAGGGTCCATTTTGGTTGAAGCTGAACACATTGAGAAGACAGATAGACAGACGGACGGACGGACAGACGGACACATAGATAGATACATAGACAGATTGGTTGAGTTAAGGTCCGATTTGGCTAAAGCTGATCACACTGAGGAGACAGACAGACAGACGGACGGACGGAGAGGCAGAAAGACAGATACATAGACAGATTGGCGGACTGGAAGGTGTCATTTAGAGCTTAAAGACACCAAGAATGAAAGTTCGCAGCTATTAGATAAAAAAAGTGTTTGATCGCGTTTTTTTTATATATTTGGGATCTGGAAGAGTTAGGCCACAATAGAATTTATTAGAATATATTTACCACTTTCTATCTTTACAAAAAAAGACGTAAATATGTTTGAAAATATGTAATTAAAAAGAGGCAAGAAAAAGGGTAAGCTGATTATTCCCCTCAACATTCTTACGTCATCTTGTGTGGGTGTCAACAGCGGCCCCTCCTCCTCTTTCTCCTTCTCCTCCTCCTCCTCCCCCGCCCCCCAAGTGTCTCGCCAGGTACACACGGGCCGGCCCCCGCCAGGTAGGTGTGTTATTAGCCAGATTGAGTCGGGCCGCGGCGGTGCAGTGGTGGTGGTCGCGGCGGAGTAAGGTTTAAGTTTTCGCGTTGTTAATATTGTGTGTTTGAACTGGAGGTTTAGTGAGAATCGAGTAACTTAGGACAAATAATACTGATACTAATACTAATACTGCTGCTGCTATTTCTGCTACTATTAATTCTTCTTTATTCCTTCTGTTTTTCATTTCCCTTTTCCCTTCTTCCCTTCCTCTTCTTGGTATTCCTTCCTTTCCAGTAGTTTTATCTTTCACCCATCGCTCTTCCTTCCCCTTCTTTCGTCTCCTCCGTCCTTCCTATTCCCTTTCTTCCATATGATGCTGCCCATCCTCAACTTAATTCTGTCCTTCCCTTCTTCCTAATTTAACTTCTCCTTCCCTCTTTACCTTCTCTTTTTCTCTTCTTTATCTCCAAGTCTCTTTTCAGATAACTTTCCTTCCTTCCTTCAATTACTTTCCTTCCCTTCCCTTCATGTCTCCCTCTCTTTCCCTCCCTTTCCTCCGGCGGTCTTGAAGTCTCCATTGTCTGTCATGGATCCAGACGTCAGTTCCCTCAGAGCGAGTGTCATTCTCCTGAAGCTACTCCTCCCTCTTTCCTTCTTTCCCTCCCTCATTCACCGCTCGCTGACTGCTCCCCTTTCCATCCCTCTCCTTCTCCCTCCTTCGCGTCCTTCCCTCCTTCGGTTCCTTCCTTCTCTCCCTCGGTCATGTCCTATCTCTCTTTTTCCTTCCACTCCTTATTTCATCCCTCCTCCTCCCTCTTCCTTCCATCTCTCTCTCTCTCTCTCTCTCTCTCTCTCTCTCTCTCTCTCTCTCTCTCTCTCTCTCTCTCTCTCTCTCTCTCTCTCTCTCTCTCTCTCTCTCTCTCTCTCTCTCTCTCTCTCTCTCTCTCTCTCTCTAAACCATCCACCTCCACCTCCACTCCATCACCACCACATCACCACCTCGTACTCCTCTTCCACTTCCTACCTCCACCTCCCGCCCCCTCTCCACCTCCTTCTCTCCCCCCTCTCTCACCTTTCCTTCCCCTCCTCCACCACCACCGTCAGCTCCACTAATCCACCTCCAACCACCACCTCGTATGCCTCTTTCCCTCTCTCTCTCTTCCACCACTCCCTCTCTCCCCCCCCGTCCCCCCTCCCCCTCCACCCCCCCCATCCTCCCTCACCTTTACCCGGCTCCTCGTCAACGTCACGCGCCCTTCGATCGCTAATTACTGAACGACAAAAGGGGCAGATTCCTCTCTCCCCCTTAAGACGGACGGACCCGCCCCATTAGGTCATTGTCGGGGGGGGGGAGGGGAGGAGGAGGAGGGAAGGAGGGACTATAATGAATTTCCTCCCGCTTCCTCTTCTTCTTCTTCTTCTTCTTCTTCTTCTTCTTCTTCTTCTTCTTCTTCTCCTTCCCCTCTTCTTTTCGTGCTTCTCCTTCTATTTTCCTTCTCCTTCCTTCCACGCTTTCTCTACTTTTCCTCTTTATTACTCTTCCCCTTCTTCCTCTTCCTCCTCCTTCTCTTCCTCCTCCTCTTCCTTCTTCTCATATGTTATTCTGTCTGTTCCTCTTTCTTCACTTTCTTTTCTTCTTTTCTTCCTCCTCCTCCTCCTCCTCCTCCTCCTCCTCTTTAACGCGCCGGTCAATGGATGGGCCGTGGAATTAAGTCAAATTAACATCGTAGGAAAAAAAATGAAAGGAGGGAAATGTTTAAATGAATCCGGTGGGTAGGTGTTTTTGTTGGGGGGAGGGAAGAAAGTTATGTTAGTCCTGGCTACTTTTTTGTGAGTTTGTTAGTGTGTATGTTTATTTGTCTGTCTGTCTGTTTGTTTACCGGTCTGTCTCTTTCTATCAGTTCGTCTGTCTCCTTCTCTTTCTCTCTCTCTCTTTCTTTTTTTCTTTCTATATCAGTCTATCTATTTATCTCTTTACACTAAACTTAAAGAGATCAGTAAAGAGTTTTGTTTAACGAGAATATTGCGAGTAAGTCCTGTTAGTAATAATAATAATAATAATAATAATAATAATAATAATAATAATAATAATAATAATAATAATAATAATAATAATAATAATAATAATAATAATAATAATAATAATAATAATAATAATAATAATAATAATAATAATAATAATAATAGAGCAAAGAGAGGAGGAGGAGGAGGACGAGGAGGAGGAAAAAAAGAAATTACATCGGGAAGAAAACCATCTGGGAGGAGGAGGAGGAGGAGGAGGAGAAGGAGGAGGAGGAGGAGGAGGGAAGTAAAAAGGTAAAGACGTAAGGAGGAGGAGAGGAGGAAGAATAGGGAGAGGGCAGGGAGAGGGCAGGGACTTGTGGGCAGAAGGAGAGAGGAGGAGGAGGAGGAGGCGAAGGAAAGGCAAGGAGGAAAGGCAAGGAGGAGGAAAGGCAAGGAAGGAGGGAGGGAGAGGGGAGGGAGGAGGGAAGGGGGGCTGGGGCGGCTATAGGAACATGTCATTATCATTTTTACACTGAGAGGCAGATTGTGACCAGGTAGTGAGGGGCTGATTCAGGGCCGCCAGGTAAGGCACGGCAGCCCGCCCCGACGACTGGACGAGGAGGAGGAGGAGGAGGAGGAGGAAAAAGAAGAAGTAGAAGCACAGAAACATAGAAGAGCAGGCAACAACAAGGCTATTGGAGCAGACGAAGGATATAAGAGTATAGAAAAAAAAAGCATAAAAGGACGCAATCAAGTATAAGAGGAGGAAGGAGAAGAAGTAGAAGCACAGAAACATAGAAGAGCAGGCAACAGCAAGGGTATTGGAGCAGACGAAGGATATCAGTATAGAAAAAAGTAGAAAAAGACGCAATAAAGTATGAGAGGAGGAAGAAGAAAAGTAGAAGCACAGAAACATAGAAGCGCAGGCAACAACAAGGCTGTTAAAAGAACGCAATAAAGTATAAGAGGAGGCTACCTGCTTTTATTTATTTTTTTTTTATTATCTTTTTTTGCGTGTGTGTGATTTAAATTCTTCGTCAGGATCTTTGGTAACTTGCAAAATAAATGAAAAAAAGAAGTTGTCACGTACGGATGTTTGTTCCAGTGACTGATGACTTGAAATGAGAGAAAAAAAAATATCCCACCAATGTCTGTGTTAAATCCCATTGGAGAAGGAGGAGGAGGAGGAGGAGGAGGAGGAGGAGGAGGAGGAGGAGGAGGAGGAGGGGGGGGGGAGAAGGACGACGAAGGCGAGGACGACCTTCACTACCACGAGAGAGAGAGAGAGAGAGAGAGAGAGAGAGAGAGAGAGAGAGAGAGAGAGAGAGAGAGAGAGAGAGAGAGAGAGAGAAAGAGAGAGAGAGAGAGAAGAGAAAGACAGACAAAGATAAACAGACAGACAGACAGACAGAACAACAAAATAACAGACATACAAAGACAAATGTAAAGAAAGAGAGAAAAAAAAACACGAATGCACCCGAAAAAAGAGCTAAAAACCGGACACGTAAGAAAAGGAGATAAATGAACCAAAAAAAAGGAAAAAAAAAAAAAAGAGAGAAATGGTGACGAAGCGAAGGAGTGACGTGGAGGAAACGGCGTGTGAGCGGAGGAGAAAGAGGAAGGAAGGAGGACAAGGAGAGGGAGGAGGGAGGACAACGGGAGGGAAAAATGGAGACGACTGGAAAACGAATGACGCAAAAAATGAGAAAAAATTGACAGAATGGTGTAAATAGGAGAGTTGATGGCTGGGGGGGGGGGGGGGAAGGAGGAGGAGGAGGAGGAGGAGGAGGAGGGGAGGAAGAAAGGTGTCAGGTATATAGTAGATGACGGGGTACGGAGGTAGGGAGAAAGGGAAGGAGGGAGAGTAAAGAGAGAAGAGTACACAGCTGGAGAAAGGGAGAGAAGGGAGAGAAAAACAGGAGAACAGAAGAACCAGAGGAGAGAATAAAGGTGAGAGCGAGGAGGAGGAAGATAAGGAGAGAGACGTGGAAAGAAGAGGGGAAGAAGAAGGGAGATAAAGAGTACAGCACTGGAGAGAGAAAGAGTGAGAGAGAGAGAGAAGAGGGAAGTGAGAGAGAGGGAGAAAGAAGAGGAAATCATAGGTCAAAGGAGAGGAAGGGAGAAGAGGGAGATAAAAGAGGGAAGGGCGTGAGAGCGAGAAAGAGAGAAGGAGAAAAAGTAGTTCACAGGAAGAGGAAGAGCAGACCAGAAAGAGGAAGAAGAGAAGAGAGAGAGAAGGAGAGCAAAGAGAGGGAGAACAGGGAAGGGAGAGAGAAGGAAAAAGAGAGAATGGGAAAAACATAGCTCAGGGGAGAAAGGGGTCAAGGGGAGAAAAGGGAGGAGGAGGAGAGAGAAAAAAAGGGGTAAAGGGAGGAGGTGTGGCAACATGAGTGATGGAGAAAGAAAAGGGTGATGGGAAGAGAAAGAAAAGGGAAAATGATGAAATGAGGGAAGCAGAAAAAAAAGTGGAGGAAGGGTGAGAAAAAAATATGCAACAGAGAGGGATGGAGGGAAGTGTTTATATATGATGAGGGAGGAGGATGCATGGAAACACGGAAGAACAGGCAGCAAAAAACTTGTTGACCCATTACGAGCAACGTTGCCGGATTGTCGTACGCGGCCTTTTATGTTTGCCAATTTCCGACCCAAAAACTGCTTCCATCACCCAAATAACTGCCTTCATATATGGTTATCGTTTAAATGGTTAATTATTGGTGTTTATTGGAAAGAGTTATGGGCCAAAAAACGGTAAATACGCGGTTCTGAGTACGATAATATGGCAACGGTGTACGAGGCTGCCTGTTTTAGCGATTTAGTCAATTCTCCAGCCACTATAAGGACCTGACGTTCATAAAAAAAGATGAAGGTGATTTTGCGCATACTCGCGGGGAAGTTCAGTTCACTCCTAACGCAGCAAAGTGATGTTCAATGCGATTCTTAAAGCCGATTATCGCATTCTCACTAACAGCTTTTGAGGGATGCTTGTTCCAGTGACGGACGACTCTTCGAGAAATAACTCCCGCCGATGTCTGCATTGCATCGCCTCGCCTGAATCGTTTGACCACTGTTTCTTGCAATCGGGTTAGTTTGTAGCGTGAAGAGCTTTGAGTGATCGATATTACAGATCAGTCCTGAAGTATTTGGGAAGGAGAGGGAGGAAGAGGTGGAGGAGGAGGAAAGAGTCTTGAAGGAGGAGGAACCCGGAATATAAAACAAAAACAAAAGCAAGTAAAAGAAAGAGAAAACGCTGAAGAAGAGATGATCAGTTTCGTCCCTCCCCCCTCCCCTTCCCCGCCCCTCCCCCCTCCCCTTCCCCGCTGATGCTCGGCCACTTACCCTTTCTCCCTCACACCTTGTCATTACCTGCCTCACCTGGGCCGCAGGTAAGCGCCCCGCCAGCCCGCCGTCACCCTTTACTTACGACCTCTTGACTAGCTCAGGTGTGTGTGTGGTGGGATGGGGGGAAGGGAGGAGTGTGTGTGTGTGTGTGTGTGTGTGTGTGTGTGTGTGTGTGTGTGTGTGTGTGTGTGTGTGTGTGTGTGTGTGTGTGTGTGTGTGTGTGTGTGTGTGCCCTGTACTTTAATAATACACCTTTACCTCCATTTCATTAGCGCTAATTAACAATACCTTGAAGAAACAGGCAGGTAGTATACAAATTCCCTTGGCCCATGCACTACTACTACTACTATTACTATTACTACTACTACTACTACTACTACTACTACTACTACTACTACTACTACTACTACAACACCTATTACCCTGTCTACCTGAGTTTGAAAA